>NW_019949607.1:11345-13296 GCF_002910315.2 Salvelinus sp. IW2-2015 | reverse complement strand
CCAGACCTGGGTTCAAATGCTATTCGAAATCTCTCAAATACTTTGAGTGTTTGCTCTAGCCTGCTTGTCGTGCCAGATGGGTGTGGTGTGCAGTTTTTGGACTGTTCTATTGGCATCATTAAGACAGGCCAGCTAAATAGCAGCACAAATATAATATTTGAAACGATTTCGTGTTGTAGTTGAACCCTGGTCTTCCTCTAGCGTTAGCTAATGCTGGACAAAAGCTGGGCTATGACAGAGCTGTGACAGATACAGCCCCCCTGGTTGTTGAGCTGCCTGAGAGTGCTATTGATTCCTGATTAAGCCAGTGAAGAGTTCAGTGTGGAGTTCATAGAGGCCGGCATCCCAAATGCCACCCTGTTCTCTATATTAGTGCCTTAGGCTGCCATTTGGGACTCGTGGAAGCCCACTCCACCCTGAGACTCAGTCAGCCCTGACAGAGAGGTGCCTTTTATCTGTTGTGACAAAGTGGCCCGTGTGGAGGTTCTATAGATCAATCCAATGACATTCACTGCCCTCTGTACTGGTCTAATGGCTTCATGCTGCGATGCTGCGATGCTCAACCCTTCTGTGTGTTCATCCCTCCAGTAAACTAACCTCAGTATCCTGGTCTGTCTCTCTGTGTTCTGCCCCTCTGTGTTCCTACCTCCMGTAAACTAACCTCAGTATCCTGGTCTCWCTGTGTTCCTACCTCCAGTAAACTAACCTCAGTCTCCTGGTCTGTCTTTTGGAAAATATCATCTCCATACTGAAGGCTTAAATACTGGTCCATCACATCTTCTTCATCATCCTCATCATCATCATCATCATCACTCCAGGAACTAATATAGTATGTGAAGTTAAAGTAAGCATCAATTATTATTTTCATATTTAGCCACGCGGAGACAGACAGACCATAACATTTTCCATTTTTTAAGTCGCGTTGCATTTCATGATTTTYATCAGCAGGCTTACTACCAAGAGGGACACAATGAGCCGATTTTGAAGACAGATCATTTTTTGGTACAAAAAAAAGGTACGTTAGATTTGAGGTATGTATGATAAGTTGTTTTGTGTGATGTAAATCCCCAGTTGTGTGATCTGCTATTAAAGTAATACCCAACACATGCCGTTGTTGATTACTTTGCTGTTTTATTTAACCCGGCAAGTCCTTCTGGACTCCCCATCCCGGATCCGGGATATTTGTCATCAGAAACACTGACTAGCATAGCATAGCGTAGCCTAGAGCGCGAACGGTAATATAATAAAAATATAATTTCATGATATCACAAGTGCAATAATTGCAAAACACAGCTTAGCCTTTTGTTATTCATCTGTCGTCTCAGATTTTGAAATTTATGCTTTAGCAGCGCAAGGAACACAATTTGTGTAAATGTATCGATCGCTCGACAAAACAATAAGAACCCTTAGCGTCAGGTAACTTGGTCACAAAATACAGAAAAGCAATATCAATTAAATTGTTTACCTTGATGATCTTCGGATGGTTTCACTCACGAGACTCCCAGTTAGACAGGCAATGTTCCTTTGTTCCATAAAGATATTTTTTATATCCAAATACCTCCGTGTTGTTTGACTGCGTTATGGCCCAGGAATCCACCGGAAAAAGCGTTCGCGACAAACGCCGGAAAAAATATTCCGAATGATATCCATAATGTTCCACAGAAACATGTCAAACGTTGTTTATAATCCATCCTCAGGTGTGTTTTCAAATATCTATTTCCATAAATATATCAACCGGGACAGTTGGCTTTTCACTAGGACCGAGAGAAACAATGGCTGCCTTTTCACTTTTGCGCAAAATCACTCGGAGAAGCCCACACCCTATCCACTTACGCAATGTGGTCGTTCACGGCTCATTTCTTCAAAATAAAAGCCTGAAACTATGTCTAAAGCTGTTGACACCTTAGGGAAGACATAAGAAAAAGAAGCCTGGTGATATCCCTTTCAAAAT
>NW_019949607.1:7625-10547 GCF_002910315.2 Salvelinus sp. IW2-2015 | reverse complement strand
CTGGTCTACAGTAGTGTCTATATAGGGAATAGGGCCCTGGTCTATAGTAGTGTACTATATAGGGAATAGGGCCTCTGGTCTATAGTAGTGTACTATATAGGGAATAGGGCTTGGTCAGCAGTATGTGTCTATATAGGGAATAGGGCCCTGGTCTACAGTGTGTACTATATAGGGAATAGGGCCTGGTCTATAGTAGTGTACTATATAGGGAATAGGGCCCTGGTCTATAGTAGTGTACTATATAGGGAATAGTGCCCTGGTCTACAGTGTGTACTATATAGGGATAGGGCTCTGGTCTATAGTAGTGTACTATATAGGGAATAGGGCCCTGGTCTATAGTAGGTACTATATAGGAAAGGCCTGGCTATAGTAGTGTACTATATAGGGATAGGGCCTCTGGTCTATAGTAGTGTACTATATAGGGAATAGGGCTCTGGTCTAAGTAGTGTAACTTATAGGGAATGGGCCTCTGGTCTATAGTAGTGTAATATAGGGAATAGGCCCTGGTCTATAGTAGTGTAACTATAAAGCCCTATTCCCTATATAGAACACTACTATAGACCAGAGCCCTTTTCCCTATATAGTACACTACTATAGACCAGAGCCCTATTCCCTATATAGAACACTACTATAGACCAGAGCCCTATTCCCTGTATAGTACACTACTGTAGACCAGGGCCCAGAGGGAATCGGGTGCCGTTTGGTATGGTTGCTGAATCTAAACTCTCCGGAAGCTTCTATTCTTCCAAGTCCTTAAAGACTAACTATTAAATGAGTTCCACCAGCCTCCCTTCTCCTCATATGATACAGTCCAGAGCAGTGGTTACTGACCTTCTATCCACCGTGACAGGTTATTAACGTTACGCTGAACAGAGATATAGAGAAACTCAACATGTAAAGCGTTGCTCCCATGTTTCATGAGCTGAACTAGAAGATCACAGGAAATGTTCCATACGCACAAAAACAAAGCTGATTTCTATCAAATTGTATAATAATTCATCCACCCTGACAGGTGTGACATATCAAGAAGCTAATTAAAACAGCATGATCATTACACAGGTGCACCTTGTGCTGGGGACAAATAAACGGCCACTAAAACGTGCAGTCGTGTCAAACAACACAATGCCACAGACGACTCAAGTTGAGGGAGCGTGCAATTAGCATGATGACTACAGGAATGTCCACTAGAGCCGTTGCCAGAGAATTGAATGTTCATTTCTGTACCATAAACCGCCTCCAACATCAACTTAGAGAATTTGGCAGTACATCCAACCGGCCTCATAACCGCAGACCGTATGTATGACGCTGTGTGGGCGAGCGGTTTGCTGATGTCAACGTTGTTTACAGAGCGCCCCATGGTGGCGGTGGGGTTATGGTATAGGCAGGCATAAAGCTACGGACAATGAAAACAATTGCATTTTTCCAATGGCGATTTGAATGCACGAAAATACCCTATCGAGATCCTGATTCCCATTGTGAGGCATCTGTGACCAACAGGTCCATATCTGTATTCCCAGTCGTGTGAAATCCATAGATTAGGGCCTAATGAATTTATTTAAATTGACTGATTTCCTCATATGAACTGTAACTCAGTAAAAATCGATTAAATTATCGCATGTGGTGTTTATGTTTTTGTTCAGTATATTTACCTCCTTCTCATCTGATCCAAACTGAAGAAAAAAAACTATTTTCTGTGAGAAACCTTAAATAGGGTTTATTAACCTAATTCATGATGGTTAATTACACACCCGAGAGCTCGTCGAGACACACCCGAGAGCTCGTCGAGACACACCGAGAGCTCGTCGAGACCACACCCGAGAGCTCGTCGAGACACACCCGAGAGCTCGTCGAGACACACCCGAGAGCTCGTCGAGAACACACCGAGAGCTCGTCGAGACCCACCCGAGAGCTCGTCGAGACACACCCGGAGAGCTCGTCGAGACACCACCCGAGAGCTCGTCGAGACACACCCGAGAGCTCGTCGAGACAACACCCGAGAGCTCGTCGAGACACACTGTGTGGGAATCACTGGTCTACAGCATCTTCCAAATGTGAAATATAAAATAGAGACCGAAGACAGAGTGACAACCACAGAGAGAAAGTGAGAAGACGGACAGACAGACAACTAGTCACAGAAAAATGTAAATCTAGTTTAGATAAATGTACATATGTGTGTGTATACACACACAGTACCAGTCAACAGTTTGGACACACCTACTCATTCAAGGGTTTTTCTTTATTTGTACTATTTTCTACATTGTAGAATAATAGTGAAGACATCAAAACTACAAAATAACACATATGGAATCATGTAGTAACCAAACATTTTTTTTATTTTTTTATTTTATAGATTTTATATTTGAGATTCTTCAAAGTAGCCACCCTTGCCTTGATGACAGCTTTGCACACTCTTGGCATTCTCTCAACCAGCTTCATGAGGTAGTCACCTGGAATGCATTTCAATTAACAGGTGCCTTGTTAAAAGTTAATTTGTGAATTTCTTTCCTTCTTAATGCGTTTGAGCCAATCAGTTGTGTTATGACAAGGTATACAGAATACAGAAGATATACAGAAGATAGCCCTATTTGGTAAAAGACCAAGTCCATATTATGGCAAGAACAACTCAAATTGTATTTATTTATTAACTAGGCAAGTCAGTTAAGAACAAATTCTTATTTACAATGACGGCCTACCAGGGAACAGTGGGTTAACTGCCTTGTTCAGGGCAGAAAGACAGATTTTTACCTTGTCAGCTCGGGGATTCGATCTTGCAACCTTTCGGTTACAAGTCCAACGCTCTAACCACTAGGCTACCTGCCACACCAAATAAGCAAAGACAAACAACAGTCCATCATTACTTAGACATACGTAAAATTTCAAGAACTTTGAAAGTTTCTTCAAGTGCAGTCACTAAAAATCCTC
>NW_019949607.1:0-2968 GCF_002910315.2 Salvelinus sp. IW2-2015 | reverse complement strand
TGTGTTACCCCTTTAGAAGGCATCCGCAAATCTAACCATCAAGCGCTATGATGAAACTGGCTCATGAGGACCGCCACAGGAAAGGAAGACCCAGAGTTACCTCTGCTGCAGAGGATAAGTTCATTAGAGTTACCAGCCTCAGATTGCAGCCCAAATAAATGCTTCAGAGTTCAAGTAATAGACACATCTCAACATCAACTGTTCAGAGGAGACTGTGTGAATCAGGCCTTCATGGTCAAATTGCTGCAAAGAAACCACTACTGAAGGACACCAATAAGAAGAGACTTGCTTGGGCCATGAAGCACGGGCAATGGACATTAGACCGGTGGAAATCTGTCCTTTGCTGATGAGTCCAAATTTGCCATTTTTGGTTCCAACCGCCGTGTCTTTGTGAGGCGCAGAGTAGGTGAACGGATGATCTCTGTATGTGTGGTTCCCACCGTGAAGCATGGAGGAGGAGGTGTGGCGGTGCTTTGCTGGTGACACTGTGATATATTTAGAATTCAATGCACACTTAACACTTCCTACCTGTTAGGAATTTTGTTAATAAATAGTTAAAACAAATTCTAGCTTTAGATAAAAAATATAACAAATTGAACTCTGCATGCCTGGTGAAAAGAGATTTGTGTTGTGGGTTATAAAGTAAGCAGAAAGGGTCYTTAAACTCTGGTTGAACTGACCCAACTTAGCCCTGAGATGTTTAGATAAGGCTGTGGGTCACTTTTTAGGTCTTCCATTATCTTGAGTTGTCTGCTCAAGTGGTAATCAATTATAGTGAGCCTTCAGGATAAATGATTATATGGTGTTTCATGTGAGTGCCCTGTGAGGTTAGAATGAACTTTTGAACCTGTTTTCTATTTGATTAGGACAATGAGACGCATTCTGTAACCTATGACGTCATATATTGTATATAAGTCTGTGTTTATGATCAAATGGGAGCTMGCTRCGAGAATAAACACTATTATCTACTTTTAATATGACTGTATCCTGTCTATTTTATGTTAATAAGTATCTTACAAATTCTTATAAATAGACAGTTTGAATTTAATTAATGAGTATATTGTAGGAATTATTTAATTCCACTAACACAGCATTCTGCAGCGATACGCCTTCCCATCTGGTTTGCGCTTAGTGGGACCATCATTTGGTTTTCAAACAGGACAATGACCCCAAACACACCTCCAGGCTGTATAAGGGCTATTTGACCAAGAAGGAGAGTGATGGATTGCTGCATCAGATGACCTGGCCTCCACAATCACCCAACCTCAACCCAATTGAGATGGTTTGGGATGAGTTGGACCGCAGAGTGAAGGAAAAGCAGCCAACAAGTGCTCAGCATATGTGGGGATACCTTCAAGACTGTTGAAAAAGCATTCCTCATGAAGCTGGTTGAGAGAATGCCAAGAGTGTGCAAAGCTGTCATCAAGGCAAATGGTGGCTACTTTGAAGAACCTAAAATATATTTTAACACTTTTTTGGTTACTACATGATTCCATGTGTGTGATTTCATAGTTTTGATGTCTTCACTATTATACAATGTAMAACATAGTAATGAGTAGGTGTGTCCAAACTTTTGACTGGTATTGTATATATACATACATATACAAAAGTATGTGGACACCCCTTCAAATTAGTGGATTCGGCTATTTCAGTCACACCCGTTGCTGACAGGTGTATAAAGTCGAGCACACAGCCATGCAATCTCCATAGACAAACATCGGCAGTAGAATGGGCTTACTGAAGAGCTCAYMGACTTTCAACGTGGCACCGTCATAGGATGCRACCTTTCCAACAAGTCAGTTTGTCATATTTTAGCCCTGCTAGAGCTMCCCCGGTCAACTGTAAGTGCTGTTATTGTGAAGTGGGAACTTCTAGGAMCAACAACGGCTCAGCAGCGAAGTGGTAGGCCACACAGGCTCACAGAACGGGACCACCGAGTGCTGAAACGCGTGAAACGAGCAGCCGCACACAAGCCTAAGAACATCAAGAGCAATGTCAAGGTGAGTGGGGGGGAGTAATGCCATGTGAGAGAATCGTGTGGGAGAGAGAACGAGAAAACCCATTTAACATAAAATTGACACAGTTTATTAGGTACAGCCATGTTTGAGATACTGGATCTGGAGCACCAGGCAGTGACGACCATACCACCCACGCTCAGTCTCTCAGGTCACTCGTTTTCCCATCCGTTCAATAGAACAGTAACTGAATGCCTCGATGCCCGTCTGCCTGCTTTCTATAGCATGACTCACTGTCTGTAGGAGCCATCTATTTAGGTGAACAAGGTGATGTACCTAATAATCTGGCCCCTCAGTGTACATCAAACGCTGGGGAAGTCACGAGAGACAAATATAGTGTGTGTGTTAGATGCAGTGCAGTGTTTGTAATGTGTCTAATGTGCTTCCCTGCTCATATGGAAACATGCAATCATTCTGTCATTATGGGCTTTCAGCACAGAACACACACACACACACACACAGCAGGCATAAGGTAAACAAATCATAAAACGTCACTCTCTCTTCACAGAGAGAATGAGGCACCAGTATTTTCCATGACTCCAGAGCTCCACCCAGTGGTGACATGTTATACTGCAGACAGAGACATGCCAGCTGACCTTATGTTGAGTCCAGTAGACTGCCCCAGGTTCTCCCAGGCCTGCAGTTTCTGAGACAGTTTCTGGAGGAGAAAGGAACAAGATTACACACCAGGGCCATGGGGGCTCTCAAGGTTTCACATTTACAAATTCAACTATTAAGCATTGTTTCAACCCTGAGATTTGTTAATTGTTCCCAAGTTTAAAAAAAAAAAGTTTCCTTTCAGTTGTGTATCAGAACACCATTAATTAGAACAGACAGTATATGCAAATGTTTCTCCTCCTGCTCTGTTTCACATTTAAAACACACAAACAGGTCACACACCTCCTTCTCCAGCTCTGTTTCACATTTAAACACACTAACAGGTCACACATACT
>NW_019949606.1:0-10557 GCF_002910315.2 Salvelinus sp. IW2-2015 | reverse complement strand
GTAATTCACATGTGCTTTCAAAGGTGTATTACAAGAACATTAGTTACATAGTAGAACAATAAAATGTGCAATAACATCCAGTATTTGTGTTGTTCGCAATTTTGTAATAACTGTTACACACATACATACCGTATGGACATGGCCAGGTAATTCATAGTAATTTAACCTTTGATAAGCTACCTTGTACTATGTTGTTCTATTTGCAGTTTACTGTTTGTAGGGGACAGTACGCTAAGGGGCCAACATACACGTAAGGTGTTTGACTCAACTTAACGCTACTTTAACAAGAAGGTGAAGTCCTGGAATAAACAAAGATAAATCGTTCTGGATTAAGAGAGAGTCTGCTAATGACAAAGATGTTAAATGTAAGATATTCTATTGTTGCCTCTTACAACAAATTGTAAACTCGATGTGATAATTAACTTGTTTTTATCGTGCTCACTAACATGAATGCTGGGGCCTCGCAATGGGATAGCTGTCGTTTTTATCGGCTTCCTGACCCAATTCTGCTATTTGTTTTTTCGGATCTTACACTTAATTTTGTACATAAATCGTTTTTCTAATGACCGCGAAAAAGAGTTTCTGGACATTCAGATACAGCGATCAACTAAACCCTCGATTTGGATGAGGATTTATTACTTCAATGAGTTGGCGGCGGCTGGACAATACAGCTTCACCCCGGACCAGGCCTTAATCCCAAGACATGGAAAAGGAAAAGACAACATAAGAGATGCCTACATGCTGGCACCCTGACTGAAACTACTTTGCAGAGTAAATAGTCTCTCTCTACCCTGTGTTCTATTGGCGAACCGTAAAATCACTGGAGATTAAAACTGGATGAGCTCCCTTCCATAGTAATCCCTAATCAATAGGACTATGTTTCCTCAGAGTCGTGGCTGAACAGGACATGGATAATATACATCTAGCTGATTTTTCTATGCATCATCAAGACGCATACAGCAGCTTGGGGTATGGTTAGGGAGAGGGGTATGTCTGTTAACACAGCTGGTGCTGCGCTCTAATGCTCGCCAATGCTGGCATTAAAGCCTCGCACTCAACGGCTGTATAAAGGGCATAAGCAAAAAAAAAAAAACAATGCTCATCCATCTTCTAACCAGCATGTAACTGTCAACTTAGAGAGACAATACATTGATCACTTTACTCCACACACAAAATGCATACACAGCTCCCCTCACCCTCCATTTCCTCTCTATCCCCTGATTCCTTGCATACAAGCAAATCTAAGACAGGTGCCATCAATAACGAAGTGGTCAGATGAAGAGATGCTTAGCTACCCGGACTGTTTCGTTGGCACAGACTGGAATATGTTTCGACATTCATGCCAATGGCATTGAGGAGTTTACCAATCAGTCACCAGATTAGTAATAGGTGCATGGACACGTCATTCCAAGTGCCGTACGTCATATCCTAACGCCGAAGCCATGAATTATAGGAGAACATCACATGAGCTGAAGGGCTAGAGTCGCCACTTTCAAAAGGGCGGGACACTAATCTGGACGCTTATAAAAATCCTGCTAACGACTCAGACGAGCCATCAAATAGGCAAAGAAAGCGTCAATACAGACTAAAGATTAATCCCAACTACACACGGCTCTGGCCTGCTCATCGATGTGTCAGGGACTTGTCAATTATCACGGATTTACAAAGGGAAACCCAGCCACAAATGCCCAGGACGCAACCTAGCCAGACGAGCTAAATGCCTTCTATGCTGCTTCGAGGCCAGCAACACCGGAACCCTGCATAAAGGCATGCTCAGCTGGTTCCCCAGAACGACTGTATGATCACACTCTCCGTAGTGATTTGAGTAAGCTTTAAAGGTTACATTCACCAAGGTCACAGAGCCAAACGGATTATCCAGGACGCGTGACTCAGAGCATGCTCTGACAGCTGACAAGTATCTTTTCAACCTCTCCCTGACCAGTCTGTAAATACCTACATGTTTCAAGGAAACCACATAGCATCCCAAGCAAGCGCCAAGGTAACAGTCTAAATTTACTTTGAAATGCTTTGGAAACAGCCTAACCCACTCCAATTCGTATACCGCCCAAACAGATCCAACAGATGACACATCTCTATGTGAACTCCACAATGCCCTCTCTCACCCTGGACAAGAGGAAACACCTATGCGAGGTGCTGTTTTCATTGACTACAGTTCAGCGTTCAGCACCATAGTGTCTCCAAGCTGCCAATCATAAGCTTAAGGACCTGAGGACTGAACACTACCTTTTGCAACTGTTCTCCTGGACTCCTAATGAACGGGGCATCCTTAAGTTTTTTGGGGTAGCAAAACCAATCCGCAACAACTGACCTCAACACGTGGGTAAGCCCTGCAGGGGTGCATGCTTAGTCCCTCCTGTACTCCAGTTCACCGCATGACCCGCGGTGGCCAGGCACGACTCCAAACACCATGCACCTATCCGGGAGGAGGTCAAGACCTGGCATGTGTGCCAGGATATACAGACCTCTCCCTCAACGTCAGCAGACAAAATGAACTGATCGTGGACTACAGGGAAACGGAGGGCTGACTACGACCAAATTTTATCATTGACTGGGCTGTAGTGGAGTTGGTCGAGAGTCTACATCAATAAAGAGTCTATCATGGTCACACACACCAACACAGTTGTGAAGCAGGGCACAACAACGCCTATTCCCCCTCAGGAAAGGCTAAAAAAATTTGTATGCGGCCCTCAGATCCTCAAAAAGTTATAAACAACTGCATCACTGTGAGCATCTTAACAGGCTGCATCACCACTTGGTATGGCAACTGCTTTGGCATCCGACTGCAAGGCGCTACAGGAGGGTAATGTGTAGCACAGTAATGCTGGGGCCAAGCTCCCTGCCATCAGAAAGGCCCTAGAAATGGTCAAAACTAGCATCCCCAAGTCATAGAACTGTTCTCTCTGCTCCGCACTGCAAGTGATTACGGCGATTGCACCAAGTCTTGGAAACCAACAGGACCCTGAAATCAAGCTTCTACCCCCAAGCCATGAGATGATATCAGTTAAAATAGTTAACCAAATAGCTATTCGGACTGCATTTTGACCCTTTTGCCACTACTTTTTTGACTCTTCCATATGCTGGCTGCTACTGTTTATTATACTATTGATCCTATTGGCTAGTCACTTATTCGCTAGTTATATTTATTCATATTACCGTCAATTACCTTCAATACCGGCTGCACATTGACATGGTACTTGTACCCTGTGCCACAGTTATGTTACCTCATTGTGGTATTTTATTATTCATTTTATTATTACATGTTTTATTTCATTTTCTATTATTTCTCTATTTTTCTTTCTTGCATTGTTTGGGAAGGGCAGTAGTCTACACCTGTTTACGAGCATATGACAAGTTACATTTGATTTAATTTGAGGATCTCCCAGAGAAAGGGAGAAAGTAATATGTCTTTCATTAAGTACAGTGTTACCACTGACAGCTCTGGCGTTAACAAACACTGTGATGACCCATCTTTGTGGCGTGCCAGATATCCCATCCCTTGCTTTTAGCCCACAAACCATAATGTTGTAGGCCTAACCACTTACTCTGTTCAGAATTGATTGTTTGAACCAGTTGGACAGGATAAGTGGAATTACAATATTGTCTTGTAAATGGGTAACACCATGTAAACAATTTCTTTATGACACTCTTCTCTGTTTGAGGTAAGGCTCTCCCTATAACTGCCATTTCAGGCTTTGCTTTGCCTGTCTGTTGACACACTGGTTATTCCACATACACTATATATACAAAAGTATGTGGACCACCTCCTTCAAATTAGTGGATTGGCTATTTCAGGCCACACCTGTTGCTGAACCATGTTAATAACTCAAACCAAAATGTAACATTGTTACATGGTGCCACTACCATCAAATCCACAGGTAATACCAGGGTTGATACCATACTGATCTAATGATGTAAATAGGTTAGGACCTGGTAACAACAATTGTAACAGGGCATTGTCTGTCATTAACAACTGCTTATTGTCAACAAGTTTATTTCTGTGTTACTTTCTGGCTCAAATGTTATACCGAATCAAGTGTAATGTAAGAACAATGTAGTTGCATAGGATATACTTGCTGTTTTTATCTCTTAATTTGTCCTGTTTTTAAAGGTTGTAATGTGCAAAAGTGCAWTGTAAGTCTCAAAACAGTGAAATAACATTGTTAACTAAATGTGTCATGAGTTTATTGACGATTCTGTAACTTTTATTGACKGAGTTGGAAATCATGTTGAGATTGTGCCAGGGCTTAGCTATCTAGATTTGTGAACCATGGGGAAACACTAGCTAGCTTTTACCACCCTCCCTTACAAAAATGTAACATGGTAGCTAGTACAATAAAAAAAAAATAGCATGTTTTTTGATCACTACATGGCTGGAAAATACCATGGTACTGGTGCAAATACCATGGTATTTTCCTGTAAAAAAAAAGATATTTTTTTCAATGTACTAGCTGCCAGGGTACACAAATGAACCATGGTAGTACAATGAAACAATGTCTGGATCAGATCATCAGGACAGCCGTGAGTTGGGGAGGAGTGAGGAATTTTGGCCGAGGTCAGGTCAGATGAAGTGAGAAAGAACATGCATCACAAAAGTCCTGTCTAGTAATAAAGATGTATTGGCTGTCCATATGTGTAAGGAGGAGACCCAGCATAGGAAGAAGGTTTAAATACCAGTGCTTGTGTGAATATGTCTTACTCTATTCAAATGTCTGACCCATTGGGTGAACAAACTTGGTTTGAGCTTTACTAGTCGTCCGCGAGTTTTTACCCTGTTTATTTAGAACATAACACTGTCAATGTAGCAAGAAACTAACTATAACTTGTTTTAGCTACATATAGCAAGTTTAGAGTTCATTTTTGTCAAATTGAATGGGAAGAACACGACAGAAAGACAACAGATGATGGAATATCCAAGCCTCACAGAAGACGGCGGGCATGCCAGCTACGACGAGAGCCCGAGCAGCATGGATACACAAGATGCCGCTAGCTCAAGCAAGAGACAGAACAAGACGGACCAGGATGAGATCCTTGCAACCTCTTTACCTCGAACCCCAATTAAAAATATTGTGGAGAAAAAAGTGAAAGAGGACATTTCCTTGTCTGAACTTTTCTTTGCAATCCAGACACTGACTACTAAATAAGATGCCACATTCTCCAAAGTGTCCATCATGGAGCTGGTGTCACGTTGTGTATGTAGGTGGCAGGGAAGTCAAGCGCAGGAGAATTAAACTTGGTATAAATGGAGTATTTTAATAAATTAAAACATAAACTCCAAAACCAAAGTCCATAATAAAATAAATGTGGGTACAAGAATCCGTCGCACACCAATCCATAAAACATGAACATAACAATAAACAATCTCTGACAAGGACATGAGGGGAAACAGAGGGTTAWATACACAACAATTAATGAATGGGATTGGAACCAGGTGTGTAAGAAGACCAYACAAAACATATGGAAAATGAAACATAGATCAATGATGGCTAGAAGACCGGTGACGTCGATCGCCGAGCACCGCCCGAACAAGGAGAGGCATCGACTTCGGCAGAAGTCGTGACAGCTGGCTACCGAAGAAACATCAAAGAAGATTGATAATTTGTCAGAGACTGTCTGTCAGCTTKACACAGTTGTGAGCGAYAACAAGGAAAATATAACGTTCCTAGAGCTGTGTGAGATTGTAGATGAACTTCAACAGTACTCTCGCAGGRGGAATCTAAAAATKCAAGTTGTAAGAGAGGTAGAGGGAGAGGACATTAGGGAATCAGTCATCAATATCCTGGGAAAGGTGGCTCCGTGCATCAAAGACAAGCTAAGAGACGTGATCGACGTGGTACATCAACTTGGGAAACGAAGATCTGATGGAGCCCCTCGCAATGTCATTCTGCGCTTCCCTAATCGSCACTACAGGGACATCATCTGGAAAATGGCCAAGAAGAACAAGTTTCTAGATGAGAAGAAGCTCAGCATCAGAGCCTCTTTGAGGATCAGACAGCCAGGGAGAAACTGTGGCCGCTTATACAGAAAGCACGACAAGAGGGAAAGAAGGCAGGGTTCAAGGGCCGTCACGCAATCATCGAAGGAAGAAAGATTACTGGTTAACTCTGATGACATGACCCACAACTGTGAGTACTGCCAAGAGTACATTTACTGTACTGCCACAAGTAAATTTACCGTTCGACTACAATTTATGAACACTTGCCAACCCAAAAACTTTGAAAAGTGATTTGTTACACTGTTAACTACCGCTACCTCAACTGAGTGTAGTTTTCTGTCGGAGTAACCCTCTCAAGGTTTACTGTTTGTTTTATTGTTCACATTACTATATCAGTTGTKCAGTTTGTGTCTCTTTATTTTTTAATGCAGGAATTTGTTTTCAACTCACTCAATATTGTTAGCCTGAATTCTAGYGGTTTGAGAGTGTAACGAACGTCGTAATCCTCCTCGTCTGAGGAGGAGCAAGGATCGGACCAAAACGCAGCGTGGTATGTATCCATATTTATTTGAATACTTTTAAACACGAACAAAAACAATAAACAGAACGAAACCAACGACGCTACAGTCCTGAACTTGAGAACATATAAAACATGAACGCACGAACAGGAACAATCACCCACAAACAAACAGTGAACACAGCCTACCTAAATATGGTTCCCAATCAGAGACAACGTAAAACACCTGCCTCTGATTGAGAACCATATCAGGCAAATCAGACACACCTAAACCAATGAGACACATAACATAGACTACACCCACCCAGCTCACGTCCTGACCAACTAAACAAAGACTAAACAAAGGAAATAAGGTCAGGAACGTGACAGAGAGATCTTACAAAAAGAAAAGCCTTATTTTTATATTGTAAACGCATTAACGCATATTTTGTCTTTCTTCAGGAAACTCATTAGTGTGAAAATGACTTGAAATTGTGGAAGTCACAATGGGGAGACATGGCCTATTTCAGTCATGGATCAAACCGTTCTGCTGGTGTTTTGACGCTAACCCAGAAGTTTAAAGGCGATATTCTATAATCCACATCTTCACAGGATGGCAGATGTAGTAACTGTCATAGTAACTGTTAAACTTGACAATGCTATTTTCATCACCTTTAATGAGTATGGACATAACTAGCATGCCCTAAATAAGACCCCTTTTGCCCAATTTACCAGAACATTCCAGGATTTACGTAACAAATACTCAGAGGCTTTTCTAATTCTCTCAGGAGATTTTAACAATACATCTGCGGATCATTTTCCTCCTAGAATGAGTCAAAGCTCTCAAAATAGCAATATCATCATAACATTATGCAAGGATCTCTCTGTTGATGATGCCTGACATTATTTCAATCTGGATGCAAAGGGTTATACCTGGACCTTATTCCTAATTTCCCCCTTTATCTTACAATTTGTTATGGATGTAATCATCAGATCATCACTTTTCTGATCATCATTTGATTTCCCTGAATTTACAAGCTACTAAAAGATCTAAAGGTATTCGAGGATATTGGAAATTAAACAACACACTTCTTAAAGATCCTATTTTCAGTGGAAACATCAAATCATTAGCTAAAGATATTTTTTGCAAGAAAAGACTTGGGTCATGGAAGTAGATGGAGATTCTTCAAATATGAAGTCAGAGTTGTAGCCATTGAGTTGAAGCACCTGGATAACCTTAGAGAAAAAGATTTTGATGCGCAAGCTTGACAGTTTTCTAAAGAAAGATAATCTATCTCAAGAAGAAGAGTCTGTATTTAAATCTTTACAACTAGAATTAGAACAGCTTTACACATATCCGGCAAAGGGTGCCTTTGAAAAGAGAAACTCCAAAATAAAATCTATAATGGCACTCAAAATGAATGATGTATTATGCAAGGATCCCATTACAATATCAACATTTGTCAATTCCTTTTATGAAAACCTTTACAACTCACCATTTCAGGAAGATGCTTGTGAAAGCTACATTTGCCACATTCAGAATTATGTTCCTGTAATTGAGGATGATTTCCACTCAGTTTGCGATTCACCTGTGTCAATTGACGAAATTAGAGGCTCTGAATTCAATGAAAAAATGGAAATCACCTGGCCCTGATGGCCTGTCAGTTGAAATCTATAGGTAGTTTTGGGAGTTACTAGAATACCCTATTATTAGTATGTTTCAAGAATGCAATGAAAATGGTTATGTGATACTAAACCTTAATAAATCCAAAATATTTAGTATCAACAGAAGTGTACGACAGGGATGCCCACATCCGCCCTTTTTATTAATTTTGGTAGTGGAAACTATCTCTAGATATTCTGAATAATGCAAATGTGCATGGCTTTCCCAACTGGCGATACTATTCTTTTTTTTAAAGACAAAGACCAGGTCAAAGATCATGCCCTTAATSCTATCACTGCATTCTCTACTGCATCTGGATTAAAACTAAATAAATGTGAAATCTTATGTTTACATGACTGTGATGATAACAAAATMTAAAATATTCCTGTAAAGGACTGTGTTAAATATTTAGGAATACGACTATCAAAAAAACACTTAGTCAGGCAACATATTAATTTCTCTCATACAATTAAGAAAACCAATAATATATTTAATAATTGGCTACAAAGGGATCTTTCTATACTTGGGAGAGTGCTTCTGTCCAAGGCAGAGGGACTGTCTCGCTTTGTGTACCCGTCATTATCTTTATTTGTAAATCCCTCTACCTGTAAAGAGATCAACAATACCTTTCTTGACTTCAGTGGAAAAATAAGTCTCAAACTAAAAGTCAGTCCTCTCAAATAAAAGATGGAAGTGTTGACATAAATAACACTTTCAAGATCAATTGGTTGAAAAGATGTTTGGTCAATACAGAATCAATTTGGTATTTAATTCCAAACAATGTGTTTAATAAGTTGGGAGGTCTTCAATTTTTACTGAAATGTAATTATATCCCTGAAAGATTACCCGCTAAATTGGCCAGGTTTCACCAACAAGCTTTAATGTCCTGGAAAATATGTTTCCTGCACATTTTTTTCACCACATAAAGCTCTTTTGTGGAATAAATCAAGCATACACTACCGGTCAAAAGTTTTAGAACACCTAGTCATTCAAGGGTTTTTCTTTATTTTGACTATTTTCTACATTGTAGAATAATAGTGAAGACATCAAAATTATGAAATCATGTACAGTAGTAAGCAAAAAAGTGTTAAACAAATCTTAATATATTTTTATATTATATTTTATATTTATATGCTTGAAATAGGCACCCTTAACTCTTGATGACAGCTTTGCACACTCTTGGCGTTCTCTCAACCAGCACCTGCCAACGTTTACTGACACCGGTCATATTCAATGGGTGTTGCGCATTCGTAAATTTATACTTGGTTTGAAGGTTTGTTGTTCCTGTTGCCATGACTACAACAGGCTAGCTTGACTAGATCTTGGTGGTAGTAGCAAATATTCAAATGAGAACTTTGAAGGCAGAAGTGGAGAAGGGTTCCATGTGAKCAGCAGTTGAACATGGGTCAGCCGGTCCCAAGAGATGGGCGAACGCCGTTCGGAAGGGAGGGGCGATGGCCTTTGTCGCCCCCGACCGATCGAAAGGGAGTCGGGTTCAGATCCCCGAATCAGGAGTTGCGGAGACGGGCGCTGCGAGGCATCTAGTGCGGTAACGCGACCAATCCCGGAGAAGCTGGCGGGAGCCCCGGGGAGAGTTCTCTTTTCTTTGTGAAGGGCAGGGCACCCTGGAATGGGAGATAGGGGCTCAAGCCCTGGAAAGCGTTGCGGTTCCGGCGGCGTACGGTGAGCTCTCGCTGGCCCTTGAAAATCCGGGGGAGAGGGTGTAAATCTCGCGCCGGGCCATACCCATATCCGTAGCAGGTCTTCAAGGTGAACAGCCTTAGAACAATGTAGGTAAGAGAAGTCGGCAAGTCAGATCTGTGACTTCAGGATAAGGATTACCTCGATCTATAGTAAAGCGGGCAATAAGATACACTACAAGAAAGGGAACACATATATAACCGTAAAAAACGGTTGCAGGTCGGAGGGCCGTCAAGCAAAACAGACCACTGAAGTGTGGGTAAATGACGGGAGTATCTATGACTCTATGAGGGCTGGGTATTGCAGGGGCCCCTTGCCCTCCACTTCTCCCTTCCATTGGCGCGGGGTCCTGGCCCGGGAGGGTGGCTTCGGCTCTCGCCCGAGCTCGGTTCCCTGTATGTCCATGTTGCCTGGGTTGCGCCAGATCGGCTCCATCCCCCTTTCCCTGTTAGGCACGTCCGAAGGGGAATGGGGGTGGCCGGTAAACCGTTTCTTCCCACATCGGTCTCCAACATCAAGCACTTGGGTCTTGCCCAAGACCCTTGCGTGGCTCCTGGTACCTTACCGACCGCTCTGCGCCCCGGCTCAGGCGGAGGTTTAATGTTTCCCCTTGCCGTTGCTTTGGCGACAGTGGCGGTGGAGCACCCGGATGCTCTCGTTTCAACCTCAAACCTTTTTCTGAACTATGGCCTCGCGCTCTAGTGAAGGGCAGGCGGGGGAAAGGAGGGCAACCTCCCCAACACC
>NW_019949605.1:12242-15941 GCF_002910315.2 Salvelinus sp. IW2-2015 | reverse complement strand
AACACCATTGGTTGATTATAGTACCCCGTACACAATCAACTCAGTACTGGTACTCTGTGTATACAGCCATGTTATTACCTAGTACCCCTACACATCAACTCAGTACTGGTACTCTGTGTATACAGCCATGTTATTACCTAGTACCCCTACACATCAACTCAGTACTGGTACTCGTGTGTATACAGCCATGTTATTACCTAGTACCCCTACACATCAACTCAGTACTGGTACTCTGTGTATACAGCCATTTATTACCTAGTACCCCCACACATCAACTCAGTACTGGTACTCTGTGTATAGCATGTTATTACCTAGTACCCTACACATCAACTCAGTACTGGTACTGTGTATACAAGCCATGTTATTACCTAGTACCCTACACATCAACTCAGTACTGGTACTCTGTGTATACAGCCATGTTATTACCTAGTACCCCTACACATCAAACTCATGTCATACCCCTGTTGTATACAGCATGTTATACTCATTGTGTTATTATTACTTTTACTTTATTTCTCTATTTTCTTTCTCTTCTCATTGTTGGAAGAGCCTGAAAGAAAAGCGTTTCAACTGTTAATCTACCCTGTTGTTTTGAAGCAGGTGAACACTTTGATTTGATGACATCACGTAGGCAGCATTGAAGTGTTCCATGACGTTGACAGTCAAATTGCCAGGGTTCTGATTCTATTCATTCTGATGTCTATGAACCATGAGTTGGACCAGGGTTAAGAGGTTCAATCCGTTCTAATTGCATTCTGATTGTCGAATGACCATCGAGTTGACCAGGGTTAGGTTCCATTTTCATTCATTTCTGATGTCATGACCATGAGTTGTGACAGGGTTAGAGGTTCCTTCTATTGATTTGATGTTAGTGACCATGAGTGTCCCGGTAGAATACACCCTGAGGAGAGAATGTGCTGCGTCCAGGTGGTCTGCCATAGCTTCCACAACTGCAACATCAACCAACCACCATGATGAACCACCAATGATTGAACCACCAATGATTGACAAGTGATTGAACACCAGTGATTCCCGGATAACCACCAGTGATTGAACCAAGTGATTGAGACCACAGTGATTGAACCACCGTGATTGAACCACTGAACCAGTGATTGGCACACCATATTGAACACAATGATTGAACACCAGTGATTAACACCAGTGATTGAACACCAATGATTGAACCACCAAATGATGAACCACCAAGTGTTGAACCACCAATGAATTGGACCACAGTGTTTTGAATGGTGTTCACGACATCAACTGCCATTATTCGCTAGCTAAAAAGGTAGTTGCAAGTTGGTTTAAAGGTTTTGGTTTGATTGTTTCTTTTTCCTCAGGCTTGATGTTGAGAGGTAGATGTGGTGATCCACCGGTAATGTGATCGGTGGATGGTAGTTCGTGGGTTCACCGGGGGATGTTGGAGGTAAGATCTGTGTCCACCGCGGGCGATGTTGGGAGAGGTTCTGCGTGTCACCAGGGTGATGTTTGGGGAGGTAGGTCTGTGTCAAGGGGTGGATGTTGCGGAGGTACGGTTGGGAGGTAGGCGTTCTGGGTGTCACCAGGGCGAGATGTCTGAGGAGTCTAGGTCTGTTGCACACAAGGGTGATGTCTGGGAGGTAGGTCTGTGCACTGGGGCGAGTTGGGAGGTAGGTCTGGTTGTCACAGGGGCATGTTGGACGGTAGGTGGTGTACAGGGGGACTGTTTGGGAGTAGATTGGTGTCCACCGGGGTGATGTTGGGAGTAGGTTGGTTGTCCACCGGGGTGATGGTGGGAGGTAGGTCTGGTGTCCACGGGTGAATGTTGGGAGGTAGATCTGGTGTCAAGGCGGTGATGTTGGGTAGTAGGTCTGGTGTCCACCGGGGTTGATGTTGGAGGTAGGTCTGTGACACCAGGGTTGAATGTTGGGAGGTAGCGTTGGTTCACCGAGGGTGATGTGGGAGTAGTTGGGAGGTAGCGTCTGGTGTCACCAGGGGCAATGTTGGGTGTAGTCAGTAGGTAGTCACCAGGGCGATTTGGAGGTAGGTCTGGTGTCCACCGGGGCGATGTGGGAGTAGGTCTGGGTCCCGGGGCGATGTTGGGAGGATGATCTGGTGTCACCGGGGCGATGTTGGGAGAGGTCTGTTCACCCACAGGGTGATGTGGAGGTAGGTTGTGTCCCCGGGGAGTGAGTGGTTGGGGAGGTAGTTGGACGAAAGTACGGTCTGTGGTCACCAGGGCGGAAAGGCTGTATACACAGAGTACCAGTACTGAGTTGATGTGTAGGGGTACTAGGTAATAACATGGCTGTATACACAGAGTACCAGTACTGAGTTGATGTACTAGGTAATTGAGGTAGATATGTACATATACAGTTGAAGTCGGAAGTTTACATACACTTAGGTTGGAGTCATTGAAACTAGTTTTTCAACCACTCCACAAATTTATTGTTAAAAAACTATAGTTTTGTCAAGTCGGTTAGGACATCGACTTTGTGCATGACACATGTCATTGTTCCAACAATTGTTTATAGACAAGATTATTTCACTTATCATTCACTGTATCCCAATTCCAGTGGGTCAGAAGTTTACATACACTAAGTTGACTGTGCCTTTAAACAGCTTGGAAAATTCCAGAGAATTATGGTCATGGCTTTAGAAGCTTCTGATAGGCTAATTGACATCATTGGAGTCAATTGGAGGTATACCCGTGGATGCATTTCATGGCCTACCTTCAAACTCAGTGACTCTTTGCTTGACATCATGGGAAAATCAAAAGAAATCAGCCAAGACCTCAGAAAAGAAATGGTAGACCTTGTGGCGGATGAATACGAATTAGTTGGGTAACAATAATAGATAATTAAGATGTCTTATCTGCATAATATGCTGATGTGATATACTAGTTATTAGAATGTGTCCCTTCGGACTCTGGTGTTGGCAGTTGCACTTCTTCCCTCAGCTGGGGCTCAGTCACCTGGGGCCCAGTCACCTGGGGCCCAGTCACCTGGGGCCCAGTCACCTGGGGAGAGGTCACCTGGGGAGAGGTCACCTGGGGAGAGGTCACCCGGGGAGAGGTCACCCGGGGAGAGGTCACCCGGGGCGTGGTCACCTGGGGAGAGGTCACCTGGGGAGAGGTCACCTGTGGAGAGGTCACCTGGGGAGAGGTCAGGCTTGTCTTTCACATGTCCCTGGTGCTATGCAGAATATCAGGAAGGGAAGAGGACAGGCGGGAACATTGTCTTCATATGTGAATGTATCTGTTAAACCATGTGAAGGGATGGTGTGATTAAATGGGGAACCAATTACTGGTTTCCACAATGTCTGTGTGCCAGTCACTCCCTCCTTTGGCCTTGGGGGATGTGTGTGGTAGTGTCTAGAGTTGACAATTGATTTATGCCATTGGATGAGTTGGTGTTTTTGTACTAGGAGTAACAGGAACAAGATAGCAACCTCGTCTTAGGGGCCAAACTGAATGATCATTTATAGCGAATGCTATCTGGCTACGGGATACTCCTTTCTCATTTATAAAGTCTCACTTTGTGAACAGTTCCTAATATCTGGGGTTTGTTATGTCAACTAGGGGTGGAATCTTTGCTATAAAATATCTCAGTAGCCATTGTGTTCCACTCTCAACGGATCATTAGGAAATGGTGAATCGTTGACAAGTCATTGCTATTGCAAAGCTCTAATATTAAAGTTTTAGTTAAAGTATAACTCTGA
>NW_019949605.1:0-10563 GCF_002910315.2 Salvelinus sp. IW2-2015 | reverse complement strand
GCTTTGCTCCAATGGGTACACTCGCAATGGCCGACAGTCCTCCCATTATGACATCATTGTCCTGAATGGGAACACCCGTTCTGTTCCAACGAGGGGATTCGATTCATCTGGCGCCCAGTGAGGCTTGTTTTACAACCTGGTGATGTTTTGGAACCRGGCYGCCTCCCAGSTCTGAGCCAGCACATGGAGTAATSAGGAGGATTCTGTGGGAMGATCACAATTGCATACTCCTCACGTCGCCTCTRCTCATCTCCTTCTCAAAACACACATTGGATGAGAGACAGAGGTCCTCTGGCTTTCTCATCCAATGCGTTCTGAGAAGGAGAGAGGACACAAAAAGTATGCAATTGGGATCTTCCCTACGTTTTACATAAACCCCACGGTTCTCAAACATTGTACCTAGAGATCTACCGTCCTGTAGGTTCTCAATCCAACCCTAATTGGAGTGAAAATCTACAAGATGGTTGCTCTCTAGGTAGATGTTTGTAAATCCCTGGTCTAACTAATGTTGAGTGACACTATGAATTGCTTAGTAACTGTGCAATTGTTGTTTACTGTTTATTAATAACATTAAATTGTTAATAAAATATTTTAAAACATTTTCTACAATGTTATTTCTTGAAAATGTTATTCGTATAAGACGCTATGGTCAGGGTAGTTAGAAATAACTGCTGCCACCACAGCTGGGATGACCCGTCGTTGGCCTTGACCTAGATGTTCTCCCCTCAGCATCCACTCCAGGGTGAGGACCCGTCGTTGGCCTTGACCTAGATGTTCTCCCCCAGCATCCACTCTAGGGTGAGGACCCGTCGTTGCTCTTGAATAAGATTTCTCTCGCCCTCAAGCATCTCACTCCAGGGTGAGGACGTCGTTGGCGACTTGACTAGATGTTCTCCCTCAGCATCCACTCCAGGGTGAGGACCCGCGTTGGGCCTTGACCTAGATGTTCCTCCCCCTCAGCATCCACCCAGGGTGAAGTACATGTCGTTTGGGCCTTCGACCTAGATGCTTTTCGTTCCCTCAGCTATCATCTCATTCCGGTGAGGACCGTCCGTTGGCTCTTGACCTAGATGTTTCTCCCTCCGCTACACCATCCCAGGGTTGAAGACCTGATCGTTGGCCTGACCCTAGAATGTTCTCCCTCTAGCATATCCACTCCAGGGTGAGGGACCCGTCGTCTGCGAGCTGATGGTTCCCCACACCACTCAGAGTGACCTTCTGGTCTGACCTAGAGTCGCCTTCAGTCCTGATTTCTCCTCCCCTCCATTATATCGAATAATCTGGTCCATTGTCGAACAGGCAGGGACATTCCCTGTCTGTTTGGTGGAGGTAGGCATCTCACTCAACATCCACCACCATCCCAGCGTTCTGTGGGAGTAAAGGTGGTCTAGAGTTTTTTCCCTCTGGTTGCACATTTAACATGCTGGTAGAAATGAGGTAATCATGATTTAAGTTTCCCTGCATTATAGCTCCCGGCACTAGGAGCGCCGCTTCTGGATGAGCTTTTTTCCTGTTTTCTTGACCTTATATAGTTGTGTATGAGTGCGGTCTTAGTTCCAGCATTGGTCGTGGTGGTTCGAGCATTGTTATTGTTTTTTTACCCTTTGTTAAATAGTTATAACTGGCACCATGCCCTTCGGTGAAGCATGGTGGTGAGACTGAAAATAGCTGTGCAGCGACGCTCTCCCATTCACCTGACAAGAAGCTTGAGGGACTGCCGAGAAGAATGGTGAGAACACAGTGTGGCCAAGCTTTAAGCGTCATACCCACGAAGACTGAGGCTTGTAATCGCTGCCCAAAGGTTGCTGCAACAAAGTACTGAGATAAGGTCTGAAAATGTAAATATGAATATCAGTTCTATATTTTTAAAACATTTGCAAAAATTTCTAAAAACCTGTTTGCTTGTCACTTTGTATGGAATGTATACATGGGGTATGTGTGTAATTGGTCACGTTATGTGGGTATTGTGTGGTAGATTGGAGGATTTTATTTAATACACGTTTTAGAATGAGGCTGTAATGTAAACAAAATGTAAAAAAAAGTCAAGGGTCTGAATACTTTCCGAATCGCACTGTATATGTTAGCTTAGATGTGCTCCATTTAAACAGTGGACAAATTCTATGCACTCAGTTTCTCCTTCAACAAGCACCATCTTCTCAAATCCGTCCTGTGTGTCGTGCGGCAGCAATCGCAGTAGTGGAAACCAAGATTGTGTCTCAGGGCCAGGCCTGGTTGGAGCTAGATATGTCCGAGTCGCATTGGGACAGTTTACTTTTAGCTTAACCTTATCTAATTCTATCCTAACCTGACACGTTATTTGTACTACCTATCCACATTAAATTATCCTAACGTTAACCTAATTCTACTAACCTGCACGTTATTGCACTAACCTGCTAGAAAAAGTCACTTATGCTATCAAAAACCCGGCAGACCTGCCTGCAGAACCGTCTTGGTTTCCACTAATGCGCCGCGCGCTCTAGGCAGACTCGTTTATAGCTTCAGTGGCAGAGACACTGCAAATTGACCTCGCTGAGATACTCCTTAAATTGATAGTACACGTTTGTTTTAGCAATTTTACAGCTAGCTAGCTACTTCACATGCAAGGAACAGAGCGCAGGCTTTTTTTTGTTGCGCCTTTCTCAATCATCAAAAGCCTAATAGTTCGCATCAATGCAGCCCATAATCTTCTTCTGATTTCTAAGACATTAAGGTTTGGTGTCATTCACAAATAGTTGAGAAATGACTCGACATCTAGCATATAGGACCTGTTTCAATGATCACTTTTGACGCTCAACATAGCCACTTCATATTCCACTCTCGTCCGGAATGGGAAAAATATCCTTTTCTAATTTTTATTCAGCATAGTTCAATTATACTTCTTCTTCTTCATAAACAGTAACAGGAAACAGAAGTTGGGCACCAGTGACCTAAAATCACTTGGAGCAAGGTTCCGATGTCCGCCTGACCCTTAAGAGAGCCTTTTTAATGTCTCTATTTGGTTTGGTCAGGGTGTGATTTGGGGTGGGCATTCTAGTTTTTGTTTTCTATGATTTTGTATTTCTATGTTTTGGGCCGTGTATGGTTCTGATCAGGGACAGCTGTCTATCGTTGTCTTCTGATTGGGAACTATACTTAAGGTAGCACTTTTCCCTCTTTCCTGTTGGGTTAGTTAACTCTGTTTTGGCACATGCCCTAAGCTTCACGTTGTTTTTGTATGTTTATTGTTTTGTTGCGTCATTTCTAATAAAAGGACTCTCACAACGGCTAACGCTCTTTGGTCGCTTCTCTACGACGCCGTGACAACCGATGTTCCCTATTTCCATTGAACGAACCACAGCTCGAATTCGTCATTTTCAATTGTGTCTCGTGTGATAGTTAAAAACATCAGTTGATATTATTCGAGTCAATAATTAATACAATGTGATTAATATGAAGTTCCTATTATCCAAATGTGGGTATCAGAATTAGTTACTTTCCACAAGACAAACCATGAAAAAAATGATCTCTGCACTCACAAACAAGGGATCCACACAAAGAGAGAGCTCACTGGACATAACAAATATCAAGAACGGTGCGCGGTACTGTTAGAAGGGGGTTTCTGAAAGCCCAGTTCTTTATGTTGACACATGCAACTGGAATCGTGCGAATAAAGAGGCTGGTTCTCACGCATACTTAAACGATGGAAGACCACCCGGATTAAGTAAGGATATAAATGGCGTTCTCCACCACAACTTACAAACAGGGAGACGCCAAACCAAAGTCACATTACACTCGGAGACATTTACTGCGGTGCATTGCCAAACCTCGACTCGCAGACAGGGCAGTACACGTCTTACACTATCACCCTCGGACCAGCCAGGTGTTATGGGTACGCCTTAGACCTGGTACCAGCACAGGTCAGATGCTCAGGTCCTACGGGCTATCCACCCTGGACGACGAGCACACGCATGGTCAGCAGATCTGGTAATCGGTTATCACCTGAACACCGCAGTGGTACGTATTCCCCGGAGCACGCAGGTCTTACGTATCGACCCTGGCACACGCACCGTCAAGCGAGGTCGCCTTAAGTATCACCTGCGCCAGCAGGCTGAAAACGTCTTCTGACTCAGCCCGAGATTGATACCACATCCCACACAAACTTCAAGCTGCCCCCCACCAATTCTTTCTTTAGCCAACGTTTCCTTAAAAGGTGACAAAGCAGCTCTGCCTCGTGTAGTTCCAGAGTAATGAGCTCCGCCTCTACAACAGTGAATCATCCTGACCCACTAGAACGTAACAGTAAGCAGATTAGTGGGCTGATAACCGGACTGGTCTTTCTTAGTACCTGAGTCTGATCCATCCCCTCTCTCGCTTCTTCCCTCTCAAGTTCATCAGCGACCCGTGTCTTCCATAGTCAGTCCCCTCAGCGCGCACAGGATCACCGCTCTTTCAGAACCCACCGAGGACAGCACGTGCGGACGCAGACACCGCACTGGGGACCCTGGGAGAGGGATAGAGACATGTCTTGGACACCTCCACACAAATAATACACATCCACTCTTAGGGTGGGAAACCCACTCATGACCTACCTTGATTCCTGCTGGACTCCGTGATCATACCCGCCAGTTGCATTAGAAGAGAATATTGTCAGACTCAGCGATCCCCTCGTCATCTTGACAAAATACAGTCACATATAGTCATTGGTCCATGAACTCTCAAAACCTTCTCCCTTGCAATGCATTAATTTAGGAGGTCCGAGAACCAAGGAGGATGTTGAGAACAGAATCACTGGGCTGGCGATGTCCGTGCCCAGCACACTCCCCACCTCTGCATCTGGGTTGCTGTGCTCCTCTGGCGAAGATACGCGCGCTCTTCAGCCTGTTGGTCCGTCTAGGAAACCAAATCCTTGTCTTCTCAGTCCCATTCTGATTTGTCGTGCAGGTGAAAAATCGTGCACCCACCAAACTGTCTGGCTACGCCGGGTGTGCACATTTAGCTAATCTCTGTACCTTTCTGATGTGTCACTCCCTTCAATGTCAGGAGCCCTGGGAGGGCCACGGACGCGGAATTATTTGTCCCGTCGCATATTTTCTACCGGAGTTGTATAGATAGAAGTGTTTTGTAAACCGGGGTATAATCCACACATAAGCGTTATTAAGGAGGTTGCGCCCTCTCTCAACATCACGTGGATTATCAAACTTATATTCCAGTCTATCTTCACGGCATATGTAAACTTGCCGTCGGGAGAGAACATATAAGACAAGCGAACGGCTGAATACAAACATAACTACAGTACAAGACATAACAGCTCACCTTTTAAAAATATCAGTCTTCCTTCTTTACAGCGAGGCTCAGTAGACGATAGACCTTTAAATACTCACACTGCGTAGGTCTCAGAGCGCACGGCAATGTGGTGTCCCCGGGTAAGACACATATCACTGCAGGTGATCTCTATTTCGGATCTTGGAGTCTCTGCGCACATCATGGTCCTCTTCGATTCGATAAAGGGTCTTCTCTCTTCCTTCTCAATTGTGCTTATTCTTCACTCTATTCGTCAGCTCTACTATTCCTTTCTAGGAAAGCATTATTTACCTCCCTTTTTATTTTACTATATTTGCTGCACCTTCACTACTCGCACAACTCATAATCCGCTCTCTTCTCTTTTCTAAGCTACGCTCGCACATGCTCGCATTTCCCTTCCTATTTCTTCTCGAACTCAGTATTCAGTCGAGCCCTCTTCACTCATTTTCCTCCAGTGGCACTTCAGCTCTTCCTTAAAACCTATATCGATCTCCATTTACACACGACAATCTCTTCCAACACTTTCTCAGAGATGCTCATTACACACTCAATCCTCCTCCTCTTCTCCCTTTTAATTCGCCACGACTTTCTAGAATCGCGAGCATTTCCCTAACTACTAACCTGTAATCCTCTCTTTCTTCATTTGAATGAGAGACATAGTGACATCATACCCAAGAAATTACCTGCTTTCTCCACTCAGATGCCAGACAAGTCCGGCCTCTGCACATTAGCGGCAAGTGATGAGTAGCTTTTTTGAGAGAATGTCTATTGTGTTGAGAGGGAAGTGTTTTATATTGCATAAGCTAAGTATATATCGATTTTGAGACGCTCCATATCCATTCTTATATTTGTGCCTCGGAGTAGATCACCATTATGCAAACTTCTAAACGCTCAAGCAAATTACCGTTTATATGATGGTCTAGGGTAATAGCTACCCGAATGTGTGTTAGACAAGCTGGACTTGAGCATGGAAGTTCTGCTCGGGGAGGGTATTTACCACATATCATGGTTCGAGTACAAGAGACCGCTCAATGGTTTTCTACAACTCTCTTGCTTCGAGTCAGCAAGCCATAACCGAGCGTTGGTTGTGAATCGTGCTCGTCTTCAGAACAGCGTCTCCGAAAGATGCTCGGTCGTCACGGAGTTCTATGTACTACCCGCTTCAATAGTCAGGTTCTCGAACGTTCAGTGGCAAGACGTACTCCTTTCGAGGAGGATTCTATGGCTTCTACTAAATTTGATGCTTGACTAAAACTTTAACCCGAATCAAAGTTGTCCTAACTACCTAACATTGGCTGAACCCCTATATTATACGAGAGAGGATATTGGGCATGGTCCAGAAATGTTTTTGTTATTCTATTATAATATTCAAAGGCGGCATAATAGAATCCAATATTCTGAACAATTGGTGGCTGTGGCTACACTAGTGGAAACCCCAGAAGTGCTCCCACTAAAATGTACCGCACAGACGTAGAAAGCAATAGCACTGCAAAAGCGTACTTCGCCCATCGCTTGACTGGAGTCGGTAACGCAGGTTTCTAAAACTCAGAATTAACTAAATCGAAAACTCAATATATGTTATTTTGGTCACATACACATGGTTAGCAATGTAGTATTGGAGTAACACAATCAAGGGACCACAAAGGCTCATGTTTTAGCAGCATAGATTTAATTGGGTCGCACATAGCCACGGTCTTTACGCTAGGATGGTCTACTTGGTCGACATACACAGGGGTTGACGCAGCTTGTTTATTAGGTTCACTAGTAGCACGAGGGTTAGCAGATGGTATTATTGTCACTATACAAATAGAGTTATTGTCAGATTTTATTTTTACTTCATGGTCTATAATCACAACAGATAGATTAGGCATGTATAGATTTTTGGTACAGTACACGGGGATATAAAGACAGATTTATTGCGTCATGTACCACCTCTATGATTACGTTCACGCATAGATAGGGATACAGATCACACATGGGGTATGGAACGCGAGGATGGTTTAGGGTTGAGTTTGCACGACATGACCTCATGGTTATTAGTTCATGACTGCTTACCTAACGGTACACCATAGCAATTGGTTTAGCAACGATTATTGCTATGTGATGCTCGCTAGGAGGAAAATTGCGTATGTGCCTATGCAGAAAGTTCTGACAATAAGCAGTGAGAATGTTATATGACAGACAAATCTACACAATATCTGAAAAACTGCACCGTATCACACAATGTTTATCGTGAGATGGAGGAAGTACATAAAGTGCAATCAGAACGGGGTTCCACTATAATGCGATGAGCGTTGGCACGTGGATTGTGCGCGCTCAGAGAAGGGGCGGAGATGGTAACTAGATTCGGATATTCAAGGGCAGAGTACAGATCACATGGATGCAGGATGAGTGATTTTCGCTGGATCATGCTAATTGGGAGGGAAGCATCTATGAAAGGAGGAGAACATCGTGTTCAGGATTTACAAGTGAGGACAATAGAGGAATCTGAGTTAATGCTCCATTTCACTATTCCACACGTGGCAAGAGACTGTGTGGTTGCACATGCGCTCTGATACGGATGGTATATAGATGATTGCTGCTGTTTGAGACTCAGATCTGACATAGTCCTTGAGATAGACGGCGTTTTTCAGTCTCTCGGTCCCAACTTTGAATTTTGCACCTGTCTGACCTCGCCTTCTGGATGATACAGGGGTGAACAGGCAAGTGGCTCGGTGGTTGTTGTCTTGATGATCCCTTTCTGCCTCCTGTGCATCGGGTGGCTGTAAGGTGTCCCTGGAGGGCAGGTAGTTTGCCTCCGGTGATGCGTTGTGGCAGACCTCACTACCTCTGGAGAGCTTGCGGCTTGAAGGGCAGTTGCAGTGCCTTACAAGGTGGTGATACAGCCGACAGGATTGCTCTCGATTGTGCTAATCTGTGAAAATTTGTGGAGTGTTTTTAGATGACAAGCCAATCTTCTTCAGCTCTGAGGTTTGAAGAGGCGCTGGTTTGCGCCTTCTTCCCACAGCTGTCTGCTGTGGGTGGACTATTTCAGTTTTTGCTCCGTGATGTGTACGCAAGAGGAACTTAAAATCCCCCTTCTCACTACTCGTCCGTCGATGTGCTGGGGGGGTGCTTTTTGTAATCTACTGTACATTGGTAGCGGTTGTTTACTCTGTATAACTAAAATGTGTAATTTAAAATATAGATCATATTTAAACCTTTAAGAACAAATTCTTATTTACAATGAAGGCCTACCCGGTAAAACCCGGACGACGCTGGGCCATTGTGCGACTCCCAATCACGTCCCCCCCGGATGTGATACAGCTGGAATTCAAAAACCAGGTACTGTAGTGACCCTCTTTGCACTGAGATTGCAGTGCCTCAGACTACTGTGCACTCTGGACGCCCAGGGTAATAGCTTGGCTTCACTTCTCTATGAATAAGGAGGTCATGTTTTTCTACATAGCAGGAGGATTCCTCTGCAAGAGTCCACGGTTGTTCCCTTCACGCTGTAGCAAGTCGGCTTACATAAAATATGATATAACATAATCGCAATGCTTTAGGTGGTATAAGTTCACATTTCCTGACTCAAAACCATAGTACTTTGGGACAAAAAAATAACTCAGTCGGCCACACACTTTCATAAACCACGCTTTGTCCACACTTCGCGGACTTCTGAAACATGAATTAGCTGGCGAGTAGAGAGTAGCCTGCATCGCAGCGAAAACGTCGCGAGTCACGTTTTGCGCTTGTTTTCAGTAAGAACTTACGGGAGAGATGTTCCAACTCCACTGCGCACTAGTTTCAATGTATCGGAATCACTTCAGCGTTTCTTGATTTTTAAGAGTTGATTGACATCAAAACCCATCTGTTTTACGATCGAAAAATAGGCTATTCTCATAGAAAACATCTTTAGCGAACGGTTAGGCCTACAAAACTAATACGACCACTCTATGGAAGAATGAGACTCTCACAAACACGATGGCGTTCCCCCGTTTTGCTCTACCGAAGATGATACCACCAATGTGCCAACTTCGGTCTCTAGCGTCTGAAGGTAACCAGGTAACCGGTTTGAAAAACTAATGGAATTATGTTTTCTTTTTGGACTGTTTGTTCAGCCATTTTATAAATGTGTTTTTCAATGTGTTTCTATGATCATGACAAGATTCAACAACTGAAACATAAACTGAACAAGTTCCACAGACATGTGACTAACAGAAATTTAATAATGTGTCTCTGAACAAAGGGGTTGGTCAAAATCAGAAGTAAAAGTCAGTATCTGGTGTGGCCACCAGCTGCAATAAGTACTGCAGTGCATCTCCTCCTCATGGGCTGCACCAGATTTGCCAGTTCTTGCTGTGAGATGTTACCCCACTCTTCCACCAAGCCACCTGCAAGTTCCTGCAAGTTCCCGGGCATTTCTGAGGGGAATGGCCCTAGCCCTCACCCTCCGATCCAACAGGTCCCAGACATGCTCAATGGGATTGAGATTCGGGCTCTTCACTGGCCATGGCAGAACATTGACATTCCTGTCTTGCGGGAAATCAAGCACAGAACGAGCAGTATGGCTGGTGGCATTGTCATGCTGGAGGGTCATGTCAGGATGAGCCTGCAGGAAGAGTACCACATGAGGGAGGAGGATGTCTTCCCTGTAACGCACAGCGTTGAGATTGCCTGCAATTACAACAAGCTCAGTCCGATGACGCTGTGACAAACCGCCCCAGACCATGACAGACCCTTCACCTCCAAATCAATCCTGCTCCAGAGTACAGACCTCGGTGTAACACTCATTCCTTCGACGATAACTGCGAATCTGACCATCACCCCTGGTGAGACAAAACGTGACTCGTCAGTGAAGAGCACTTTTTGGCAGTCCTGTCTGGTCCAGCGACAGTGGGTTTGTACCCATAGGCGACGTTGTTGCCGGTGATGTCTGGTGAGGACCTGCCTTACAACAGGCCAACAAGCCCTCAGTCAAGCCTCTCTCAGCCTATTGCGGACAGTCGGAGCACTGATGGATTGTAAGTTCCTGGTGTAACTCGGGGCAGTTGTTGTTGCCATCCTGTACCTGTCCCACAGGTGTGATGTTCGGATGTACCGATCCTGTGCAGGTGTTGTTACACGTGGTCTGCCACTGCGAGGACGATCAGCTGTCCGTCCTGTCTCTCTGTAGCGCTGTCTTAGGCGTCTCACAGTACGGACATTGCAATTTATTGCCCTGGCCATATCTGCAGTCCTCATTCCTCCTTGCAGCATGCCTAAGTCACGTTCACGCAGATGAGCAGGGACCCTGGGCATCTT
>NW_019949604.1:0-10565 GCF_002910315.2 Salvelinus sp. IW2-2015 | reverse complement strand
GTGGTGATTACATACCCACTGATTTCGACCTGATTTCATCTGTGTTTACCATTGTAGTGTATTATACCCACTTGATGACGGATGTTCATTCGTGTTACTTCCCATAGTTGCTATTATATCCGCCCCCCACTGATGTTCTGAATGTCTGATGTCATTTATGGTGCTTTATCTCTGGTTCAAAGCTGTTTCATGTTTCCCTCTCCACAGTGATGTGACTCTAGACGCCCTGATACTGCGCACATCCGTAAACTCATTCTGTCTGATGACGGGAACAAGTGAGACATGGAGTACACTAAATCGGTTTCTCATCTCCATGACAAACCGGCGAAGGAGTTGCATTTTACCAAATTGGTCCTCTTGTCGCTCCGGAAGATTTGTCCTTCTCGGGATAGTTTCTCACATGAAGGTTGAAAGGTGGAGGGAAGACATGGAGTGACTTTGGAGTGGTCAGAAAAGTCCATCATATGACATGAAGTTTTAGACCAATCCCTACATAAAGGATTACTGGACTGTGAGCTGAAGGATGAAATACAACAGCTCATGCTGATTCCCCTGTCCACCCTCCTTCATGAGAGAAAGCCCCTGGAAGCGTGGGGTGTTTGTGGATTAATGTAAGTAAGTGCTGACAGTCCTCCTCTACAATGTGGAGACAGGTGGTCATATCTTACTCTCTTCACTGGCCGCACCCTTCACTATAAACTCGCCTATTCCATCCGTCTCAACCCTGTGTTGCAGATAGTGTTTACTGGATTCATCATGTCCTGTGATGTCACTACCGACGTGTACCTGTCCTAAACCACAAGTGCATCAAAGTGGTCTGGGAAACAAGAGACAGTACTATCGTATCAGACAGACTACTGTATCAGACCACTATGCGGATACTGAATCAGACAGACTTATGTATCAGACTAATCTGTATCCAGATCAGACATGTGATCAGAAGACTACGATATCATGACAGACTAACTGATCAGACAGAGTAGTTCAGACAGAGCTGATTGATTCAGACGACTTACTGTATCACGACATTGGACGTACTGTATCAGACAGACTACTACGACAGTATGTTCAGACAGACTACTGTATCAGACTTACTGTATTAGACAGACTGACTTTATTCAGACAGACTATTGACAACTAATGTATCAGACAGACTATTGTATCAGACAGACTATTGATATCAGACAGACTACTGGATCAGGACTAACTTTATCAGACACTTACTGATTCAGACTATGTATCAAGACCAGACTGCTGTTTCAGACGAATGTGATCTAAGACAGAACATTATATCAGACAGACGCATGATGTACAGCAGCCATCTTGGTGATGTCAAGATCCATGTACAGCAGCCATCTTTGGTCATGTCAGATCCATGCTACAGGCAGTCAAATGGCCCCCGGACTAATCATATTACATTGGCCATTACATATACAGGTACCCTGTAGTATTAAGCCTCTGTAGATATGTTATTTGTGTATATTTTTTATTATTTTTTACTTTAGTTTATTTGGTACATATAATTTTCTATTATAACTTTCTTGAACACTGCACTGTTGGTTAAGGACTTGTCCAGTAAGCATCGTCAGAAGGTGGGTGTAAGCTGGTGCCATGAAGTCAAGGCGCAGGAGAAGCAGACTGAGTGGCAATGTAACTTTACTCAAAATAAAGGCACAAGGTAACAATAACTAGACCAACAATAAACGGTAATCAATTACGCACGGTGTAAATCAGCAGCCCTTCGAAACTCCCAGCCATAACGTACCGAATGAACATAGAAACAATCCCGCCCAAAAACGATGGGGGAAACAGAGGATTAAATACCATGAACATGTAATTGGGGAATGAAACGGTGTGTAGAAAATAAAGACAAAACAAATGGGAAATTTCGGCCCCCCGTGCCTCCACTCACCCTTCTGTCTGCCGCCGACCATCAAACAATGTAGCTCACCGGTGGAATGTTTGTCATGATTCGTCCGAAGTCGGGTCCTCTCATTGTTCGAGCGGCGTTCGGCGGTTCGAAGTCACCGGTCTTCTTAGCCATCGCCGATCCACCCTTTCATTTTCACATTTGTTTTGTCTTTTTTTCTACACACCTGGTTCATTCCCCATTACATGTTCATAAGTATTTTAATTCCTCTGTTTCCCATGTTTTTTGGTGGCGTGGATTGTTTTCTATGTTCATTCGGTACGTTATGGCTGGGTTTTTCGATGGTCTGTTTATCACCCGTGCGTAATTGATTACGTTTATTGTTGGTCTAGTTATATTGTTACCTTGTGCCTTCTCCATTTTGAGGTAAAAGTACATTCTCACTCATTCTGCTCTCTGCGCCTGACTTATGCAGCCAGCTACACCCACCTCTTCGACATGCTTACTGACAACCTCCTTAACCACAGTCGCCCGTCTCCAACGCACAGTTACGCACTATCTCACACACACATCACACTAACAGCTACAAAAATAACACACCAAAGTTACACCATAACATAATAATCAGGCTAATACCACAGGGAGATACCTGTATATGTAATGGCCAATGAAATATGTAATAGTCCGGGGCCATTTGACGCTGTAGCATGGATCTGACATGCAAAAATGGCTGCTGTAGTAGATCTGACTGCAACAAGATGCTGCTGTACCATGGTCCCTGTCTGATATAATAGTCGTCTGATAACATTCGTCTGAAACAGCAGTCTGTAACGTAGTCGATACAGTAGTCTGTCTGATACAAATAGTCTGATTCCCGTAGTCTGTCTGATACAATAGTCTGTCTGAAAAAAAATCACAATAGTCTGTCCTGATACATTAGTCTGATCAATAGTCTGTCTATACAGTAGTCTGTCTAAATAGCAGTAGTCTGGATTACAGTAGTCTGTCCTGATAGAGTAGTTGTCTGATACAGTAGTCTGTTGATACAGTTAAGTTCTGATCAATAGTCCTGTCTGCATACAGTTAGTCCTGGTCTGATACCAGTTAGTCGTCCTGAATACAGCTCAGTCTGATCCAATAGTCTGCTGAATACGTAGTCCTGATCCAATAGTACTGTCTGATACCAATGAGTGGAATAAAGGTGGATCGGCGAATGGCTAGAAGACCGGTGACGTCGAACGCCGAACGCCGCTCCGAACATGAGAGTGGACGACTTCGGAGGAAGTCATGACAAAGCATTTCACGGTGAAGTCTACACTTGTTGATTCGGCGCATGTGACAATAGAGTTTTGATTTGATTTTGATTTGATTTAAAAACTAGACCTTTCCGATCATACAAATCTTTGCGTCGGTGTCTCAAACGTTTGTATCTGAACGGGGCCGTTGTGGCTAGTTGGTGCGTACACACACAACACATATCATCGTAGATGAACTGAAGTACTAGCTAGCAATATTCAGCGTGGTTTAGACCACAGACATCAGAAATCACTACCACATACACACATACACTTTATCCATCAGTTAGCTAGTTATGAACCAGTAAGCGGGCATTATTACAACTATATAGTGATAATGTACGTTGTTTGCTCTATAAGCCATTTGTTCATACCACACATCACTACACTACCATAAGGCAGTGACAACAAAAAGGACCAACGAGTCACACAGTGGTGGAATACATCAACTAACACATAATTGTTTTCATCACAACCACGGAGAGGCAACATCTTTCCAGTGAAAGTTCACAAGCAAATTTGCATGTAACAAACAGTTAATATCACCTTCAGCATGGTCAACGGTTAATGTTTTCCACAGTTTTACTAAACACACTGTTATTTAGAAACAGACTTACGGCAAGTCAGCAAAAAGACAACATGAGCACTGCCTCCGCTAACTCAGCACCATTTCACCTACAAATGTAACCACTCACATCAAGAAGCTATTTATGCTTAGTTTAATATACTGAAACAATTTAGTCCAATCAATGTTTGCAAATGTTGCTGTCCAATGGTCCTGATTTCTGTGTGGTGTGTTTGTTGTGTTTGTGTGTTGTGCGCTGTAAAACCATTATTTTTTTGCACTGCAACTTCTTGTCAAGACTAGTTCGAACACCAGTCACAATCCACACTTATGTTTTTTTGGCCATGCCTCCTCTCTTTCATGATGGCAAAATAGTCTTGGCTCTATCATACAGTATGCTGTTAGTTCTGTTCGTCATTGGCTACCTAGCTCAAAATGCTTGCTAAGCCTAACTTCCTCGATGGGCACAATGGAACCAGCTAAGTTAGCTAGCTAGTTACGTGAGCCTAACAATGCACATATTGAACTTAATCGTTTCAGGCCAGTGGCACAACATATGCATTTATGGTTAGATCAGAATCAACGTAAAAATAAAGAGTCGCACACTCTCTATATATATATATTTAAAGTCACAGTAATTTACTGGGTAAGATCGCCGTCATAGTCATTGGCCTGTAAGTCATAACACAAGTCCAAATCCCCATCTCCATCCATGGCTTAGGAAATGGCCAATTTAGCAAGCTAGATACTGCAGGACATCAACACAAGCAGACCAGAAACACACATGTTTTTCAAAAATGACATTTTGGGTTAGGATGTGATTTGGATTGGTGTGAAGCCAAATCCAAACTGGCCTCCCTTGGGGGGCGATTTGCTGCACCAGGACAACCCACAGTTGAGCTCAGCTCAACGCTGATTAGCTCATTGTTTATCAAGGGAGGCCAAATGCTACGGTGGCAACATGATTACTCTTTTGGTCCAGACAGCATCAGATACATGGGGTACACATACAGAGACAGAGGGGGCGCTGTTTCCCTGCTCAGATGTTTTCTCCGGTGAGATTCAGCCACTTGCGAATTGACGGAAAAATTATGAAAATACACAGGAGAGGAAATAAATATTTTTAGATATAGATTTTTTGGGGTCGGGTCAAATATTTGGGGAAGCCTGGCTTCCCTTGGCAAAAATGAATACACTCCACTGGTTAGGACTAAATAGTGAAGCGACATTTTATATTAAAACGAAACAAATTAATGTCACAGTCTGCTAACAACTATYCGTTAGCTAGCTAGCTAACACGYAGTATTGAATGCATGGCTTGAAAACAGTCAAATCAAGTATTCCAAAAATATTACTAAAATWGCCACATTTCACTTTATATCTAGCAAGATATATMATATAGCTAGCTATGTCTTACCTTTTCATCAGAAAAAAATCTGAATTCTGGMTTGGATTTGAATCTGCTCAACTCCTTAGTTCTCTCCACTGTATAAATGCAAATCCAAGGTTTACTCTCGTCTTGGCCCGGGCTCTCTCTTTCCCTTTCTGCTCTACAGTTGAGCTCAGCTCAACGCTGATTAGCTCATTATTTATCAAGGGAGGCCAAATGCTACGGTGGCAACATGTTTACACTCTTTTGGCCCTGACAGTATCAGATATATGCGGTACACATACAAAGACAGAGGGGCGCTGTTTCCCTCGTTCAGACGTTTTCTCCGGTGAGATTCAGCCACTCGGGAATTGAAGGGAAATTATGAAAACACAAAGAGCAAAACAAATATTTTAGATTTAGATTGATAGAAAATGAATAGCAGTGAATACAGCGGTTCTCAGGCAGGCTAGGGGCACACTGTTGTTACTGTTGCATCACATTGGGTGACCACTAGTGACTTATTGAAGGTTTTGAACATTAAAAAAAATACAAAAAGTTACATATTGCTGCTTGTTTTTTGCTTTCAGAAGGGCCCTACTGGGTTCATGGGTCAGAGGTCAAGTAGGCCCAGGTTTTTATTTTATTTCTATGGAATAACCAGTGTCACTGAGTGTACATAACATGTAACAGGCATGTTTTCCTGTGAGGTCTTTCAATTCTACCCTATTCTTTTAGAATTGTCTATAGACTGGAGTATTTGGTGACTATCACTGCAAGGGATTGCATTCCTCATATGTTGTTTATAGTGTGCAAGTGGAATTCAGCAGGAGAGAATGTGACGTGGTTAGTTATGTTTCACTTGCATGCAGAAATGTGTATTTAATGTTTATTTATTCTATTTGGTTGGTTTAAGTCAGATGTCAATAAGGGGTAATGTCTTTGGCTATGCTTGCAGAACATCAATTTTCCCAATCTGATATTGACATGTTCTGAAGTTCTGTGTTCTATTTTAATATTTACGATGTGTACGAGTTCACCATGTACATTACTGGTGAATAATATATACTGAACAAAAATATAAACGCAAAATGTAAATTGTTGGTCCATGTGTCATGACCTGAAATAAATGATCCAGAAATATTCCATAAGCTACAAAAAACCTACATGATCCTGTTAGTGAGCATTTCTCCTTTGCAAAGATAATCTATCCACTGACAGGTGTGGCATATCAAGAAGCTGATTAAACAGCATGATCATTATACAGATGCACTTGTGCTGGGGACAAAAGGCCACTCTAAATGTCCAGTTTTGTAACACAACACAATGCCACAGATGTCTCGAGTTTCTGAGGGAGTGTGCAATTGGCATGATGACTGTAAGAAAACACCAGATGCTTTGCCAGAGATTGAATGTTATTTTCTCTACCACAAGCACCTCCAACCTTGTTTTAGAGAATTTGGCAGTATGTCAACCGGCCTACAAGCAGACACATGTAACCATAAAAGCCCAGGACTTCCACATTCGTTTCTTCACCTGCAGGCTCATCTGAGACCAGCCAGCCGACAACTGATGAAACTGAGGAGTATTTCTGTCTGTAATAAAGCCTTTTGTGGGGGAAAACTAATTGATTGGCTGTGCCCTGCCCAGTCATGTGAAATCCATAGAATTTATTTCAACTTTTTGATTCCTTTATATGAACTGTAATCGTGGAAATTGTTATATGTTGTGTGCCTTAGACCGCTGCGCCACTCGGGAGTGACTTTTGATCACAATAATATATCATTAACATGAGGCAGCCAGAACTGGCATATGCTATCTATTTAGAAAACAAAATTACACTTTAAGTGCGTAAACAAAACACTACTAAATAGGTACATACACCATATCTGAAGGCCTTCTAGACCTTCTTTGTTCAGGTGTTTGGTGAATTAGGTTTCCTCTGCTGTCGCTCTCTATCCATTGGACAGGGGCAAGGCTAGTGGCAGGAGCAGGTGACTGTCGCTTCGTCTTTCTGATCCTAATATTATTTATTAAAATAAACATATGAATGGGAATCTGGTACAGTACAGTATGTATTGGTATTATGGTATGTACAACAATTCAACTGCCCTAAAATAATAATCTGGGAAATATCACTAACAACTGCATATTGAAAGTGCAATGCTCTGTGATGCTTTCTGGAAGGACCTCCTCAAATCCCACCCGTGCCGTATCCCACTCTTTGCTTATTTCTCTATTTGGTTGAACATAAACATTATTGTATTTTAACATTAAAAAACAAGTACCAAAATGTGTGATCCCATACTGAGAGACATTCAAATACATTCCAGTCAAAAGTTTGGACACACCTACTCATTCAAGGGATTTTCTTTATTTTTACTATTTTCTGCATTGTAGAATAATAGTAAAGACATCAAAACTATGAAATAACACATATTGAATCATGTAGTAACCAAAAAAGTGTTAAACAAATCAAAATATATATTAGATTTTAGATCCTTCAAAGTAGCAACCCTTTGCCTTGATGACAGCTTTGCACTCTTGAGCAATCAGTTGTGTTGTGACAATGTGATGGCTTGTTGTAGTGATGTATGACAGTGTGTTTATAGATGTCCAACAATCTGTTGTAAACGCCACGTATGGTGATGGAGAGCTCGGGCTTTGAACTTGCAGAGCAATCATTGTACAATTTCTCCATCAGGGTCGTCGCGGTCGGATTCTAGAAAGGACTATTACAACTCTCTGTTGGCTGAGCTCCCACTTGTGCCATCAAACCTGAAGCTAGGACAGCAGAGTCCTGCCCGTCTTCCGAAAGCACCTGAAACCCTACTCTTCAAGAGTTTCTTAAATAACCCCCCCCCCTTCTAGCTCTGATAGTTACTTTACTGAGGACAAATGTTCTTACTGTGACTGAGATGTGGTTGTCACCTAGATATCTTAAAGATGAATGACTGTAAAAAAAATAATAAACCAGCAGTGTTGCAGTTCTTGAACAAAACCAGCCTTGTCACTACTACCATAGCTCTGTTCAAAGGCATTATTAAATCTTTTTCTTGTCCACACTCTGAATGGCACCATAACACAATCCATGTCTCAAGGCTTAAAAATCCTTGTTTAACGTGTCTCCTCCCCTTCATCTACACTGGTTTCATGGATTTAATAAGGGATCATAGCGTTTCAAAATGCCATACTTGAGTCTAGCTTGACGCCATAATGTATGATAACGCCATACCTGAGTCCTAGCTGACCCATAGCTGTATGATAACGCCATACCTGAGTCCTAGCTGACCCTAATGTATGATAACGCCATACCTGAGTCCTAGCTGACCATAATGTATGGTAACGCCATACCTGAGTCCTAGCTGACCCATAATGTATGGTAACTCCATACCTGAGTCCTAGCTGACCCATAATGTATGGTAACTCCATACCTGAGTCCACTGACCCATAATGTATGATACGCCATACCTGAGTCCTAGCTGACCCATAATGTATGATAACGCCATACCTGAGTCCTAGCTGACCCATAATGTTATGGTAACGCCATACCTGAGTCCTAGCTGACCCATAATGTATGGTACTCCATACCTGAGTCCTAGCTGACCCATAATGTATGGTAATCCATACCTGAGTCCTAGCTGACCCATAATGTATGATAACGCCATACCTGAGTCCTAGCTGACCCATAATGTATGATAACGCCATACCTGAGTCCTAGCTGACCCATAATGTATGGTAACCCATACATGAGTCCTAGCTGACCCATAATGTATGGTAACTCCATACCTGAGTCCTAGCTGACCCATAATGTATGGTAACTCCATACCTGAGTCCTAGCTGACCCATAATGTATGATAACACCATACCTGAGTCCTAGCTGACCCATAATGTATGATAACACCATACCTGAGTCCTAGCTGACCCATAATGTATGGTAACTTGGTGCGGCAGGTAGCCTAGTGGTTAGAGCATTGGGCCAGTAACCGAAAGGTTGCTAGAAGGGTGACAAGGTAAAATCTGTCGTTCTGCCCCTGAACCAGGCAGTTAACCCACTGTTTCTAGGCCGTCATTGTAAATACACAATTTGTTCTTAACTGACTTGCCTAATTAAATAAAGGTTAAATAAAATGTTTTAATGAAAATATCCTGAGTCCTAGCTGACCCATAATGCAAAAACCCTAAATAGGTTAGAGGAAAAGGGGTGTGCCAAAACGCTGCAGCCATCTGGTTTTCAACCTACCCAAGTTCTCCAATGACACCCCGCTCCTCTTCACACTCCACTGGCTTACAGTCGAACCTCGCATCCACTACAAGACCATGGTGTTTGCCTACATAGCAGCAAGAGGAACTGCCCCTCCATACTTCAGGCTATGCTCAAACCCTACACACCACCCGGCACTCCGTTCTGCCATCTCGGGTCTCTTGGCACTTCCACCCTTAGAGAGGTCAGCTCCCGCTCAGCGCAGTCCAAGCTCTTCTCTGTCCTGGCACCCAATGGTGGAACCAGCTTCCACCTGAAGCTAGGACAGCAGAGTCCCTGTCCATCTTCCTGAAAGCACCTGAAACCCTACCTCTTCAAAAAGTATCTTAAAAAAATTCACCAGTCAGGTCTCTGGACTACATTTTCATTAACTAGGCAAGTCAGTTAAGAACAAGTTCCTATTTACAATGGCGGCCTAGAAACAGTGGGATAACTGCCTGTTCAGGGGCAGAACAACAGATTTTTACCTTGTCACTCGGGGGATTCGATCTAGCAACCTTTCAGTTGCCGGCCCAACGCTCTAATCACTAGGCTACCTGCCGCCCCATGTGGAGGTCCTAGTCGGTTCGTGACTCTGGACTACATTATTGAGGTCCTGGTCGGGTCGTGACTCTGGACTACATTATTGAGGTCCTGGTCGGGTCGTGACTCTGGACTACATTAAGGAGGTCCTGGTCGGGTCGTGACTCTGGACTACATTATTGAGGTCCTGGTCGGTTTGTGACTCTGGACCACATTATTGAGGTCCTGGTCGGGTAGTGACTCTGGACTACATTAAGGAGGTCCGGGTCGGGGCGTGACTCTGGACTACATTATTGAGGTCCTGGTTGGGTCGTGACTCTGGACCACATTATTGAGGTCCTGGTTGGGTCGTGACTCTGGACCACATTATTGAGGTCCTGGTCGGGTCGTGACTCTAGACTTTGGACCGCGACCGATTGAAGGGGAACTCTGGGATTCAACCAAAGACAAAATGGTCACCACGCCACTTTTTTGTTTTGAAGCGATACAGTGTTTGTTTACAATTATTGTTACCAAACAATGGAGTAAAACAAGGTTATATGTTGGGTTCTGATAGGGTAAGAAAGTTGAACTAAGCTCATGAGGCATTTATAAATTATGTTATTTCAAGAATCAATGGCTATATATAATTAATTTAAAAGTCCAAAACTGTACAGTACATGACCAAAAGTATGTGGACA
>NW_019949603.1:0-10566 GCF_002910315.2 Salvelinus sp. IW2-2015 | reverse complement strand
GTCCAGGAAATGTCTCTCTTCGTCAAATCTCTCATCTCTCTCTCTCTCTCGTCTCTCTCTCTCTCTCTCTCTCTCTTCTCTCTCTCTCCCTCTCTCTTCTCCTCCTTCTTCTCTCTTTTCTCTCTCTCTCGTCTCTCTCTCTCAGTCTCTCTCTTCTGCTCTCTCTCTCTCTCTCTCTCTCTCTCTATTCGTCTCTCTACCTCTCTTCTCCTCTTTCTCTCTTCACTCTCGTCTCTCTCCGCATTCTCTCGCTGTCTCTCTATCTCTCCATCTCTCCGCCTCAGAAGTCAGAGCTGCCTTTGCCTTACGCCTGCTAGATTAGGGGCAGAGATGCACCTCCCACCTCTTTATAGCTGAGTTTATGGCCCGACAGCTCTTAAACTTCTGTATATGTTCATCTCCCCGACAGCCGTGTGAAATTACATTGCTGTCACACACTACATCGCAGCACACCAGTCATCGACTGACTTCAATTAGCCAGTGGCCCCTGCTAAACGCTAAGGAGCTTTAAATCTGAGAGCCAGTGGGTCAAGCCCAACCGCTGCCAGCGGTCACATATCCAAAGGTGAACGATGGTGCTTGTAAAGTCTGAGACAAATCCCCTCAGAGCCAGCGAGGGCCAATAACCAGGGGTCTATTCTTCTCGCAGAGAGAGAGAGGAGAGAGGGGGGGGGTTTTATGTTTTCGCTGCAGCGCCGCCTCACGCCAAACCAAACACACATGAGCCATATGGGGAAGGTTTCCAATGTGTGTTTTTCTGTTGCTATTCATGCTGTCATTCTTGGGTTATTGGTGTGTTGTGGTGGTGCCCAGGCAGACTTTTCTGTCCATATTCATGCTGTACCTGGGTTATTGGTGTCTGTGGTGATGTTCAGGCAGACAGGAAGGAGATAGGATGGGGTGTGTAGTTATTACACAGCTATAGGGGCCGAGGAGGGGGGAGGGAAGGTCGGGTGCACAGTGGTTCCCAACGCAGGCGGGTACTAGGAACCGGGGTATAGGAACCTGGGGACTGGTACTACCCGGGTAACGATGCGGTACTTAGGAAACCTGGGTACTTGGTCTATCCATAGGTAACTTGAAAGGACTCATGAAGACCATAGCTTATTGGTAAAATGCACATGAGGGGTACATCATGGGTACGCCGGGCAGGAGCAAATTCAGTTGGTGTACAGTACAGGAAAAAGGTTGGGAACCACTGTCTGCATACACAGCTATAGGGGACGAGGTCTGACCACTGAATTACCAGTGTGGGTTGAACCAGCATCCATAGGACCTGTGGGGAGAGATGGAGGGATGTGGGAGGAGAAGGATTGGATGGGAGTGGAGAATCCGAGCGAGGAAACAAGAGGAATGACTATGAAGTGTAGAGGCATAGGTAATCTGCGAGAGGAAAGGGGGTTAGTGGTGGTGTGGTAGTGGTAGAGGTGACAGGAGATGTGCAGGACAGAGAGATGGGAGATCATGGGGGATGTCAGATGCTGTGTGCTGGGGAGATGAGAGGGTAAGAGGGGTTGAGAGGTAGAGGGGTTAAAGGAAAAGGTGTTAACATGCTCGTTGTGTGACCTTCTGTAGAGCGTTCAGCCCAAGTTCAACCCAGCCTCGGGGATAGAGGGCTTCGTCTAATAAGTCTAGTGTGAGCAGTATGGAGAGAAGGCCACAGAGCTGGACTACACACACACGACACTCCTTGGCTGACGCCGTAGACCCTGCAGGCTGGAGTGTGGGCCTAATGGCAACATTATTCAGACAGAGACTCATCATACCCATCCCCGCGACAAATCCAGCCACTGTGTTTGCCATGTGGAGTGATATATAGGAGCCAGCATATTATATATCACTTACATGCAATTCACTTTCTCTCTCTCTCTCTCTGCAATCACATCCATCTCTCTGCTCTCTCGATGAATCCCCTCTCTTCTCTGCTCTCTCACTATACTCATTCTTAGTTGTTCCACCATATACAACCGTACTGTATCTTCCACTACCCATCCCCGACACGCCTCCATCCCGAAACACCACCACTCTACACATCCCACCTCGTCCGCTCTTCCCCCCCCGCCCTCCTCCTGTACCGCACTCTACATTCAACCCACCCCCCTTTCCCGTTCTCTCGCTTTACAGTTTCGTATGTGACGCTAGGAGTAAATAAATACGTGTGTTAAGATTAATGATCAAGTGATTATGTAGGGTCTGTGTTCTGTTCTTTCAGGAACGAGGGCAAATCACTTCGCTATTTACTCAAGCAGAATTAAATCAAATCTGCGCGGTGTATCAGACAACAGACTGATGTCCAGTTTGGAAATTATTGAAGCGATACAATCCTGAGAGAAAATAAACGGACCGATCCTCTTCTGTCTAATTGCACGTGCCCGCACACACACACACACATAACACATCAACACATTACAACCCACACCACCACACACAACCACACCACACCACACAACCACACACACACACACACACAAACAAAGACTCACGACGCATCACTACGCCAGCGATCACACACTACCATCACACACACAACACACACACACCACACAACAATCCACACAAATTGCACACACACACACAACCACACACACTTGTCTCTACTCTATAAGACTGGTCTGTATCAGATAATGGCAGCAGCTTCCTGTGGACTAATACGCAAGCGGAAACATAATAAACATGTCCTCATCTGATTAATCTGTTGGACTTTTCTTCTTAAATGGCTATTAAGTCCGTTCATTACAATGTACTCTAGAACGATCTAGCCTATGGTGGTTATATATCAAATGTTGAGAAAACTGAAGACAAATGATTGCATTTAGATTTTTTCTCCGGACCAGGAAGGTAAGAAATGGAACAGACATTTGTTCGAGCTTTAGGTAAACTACAATGTGCATTACAGGTTCATACAGGGACAGAGATACATTTGAAGCAACATATGTGGACACCGAGGTTAACAAACCTCAGTCATGTTTCTTCTTAAATGAATAAAAATAAATACAATAATGTACAATGAAATATATATATAATCATTTTAGGAACTCAGTCCTAAGTATATTGGAATGCACAAAAGGTGCGATTGTGAAAGTTGTTGTGCATCAGGAAGTTTTTCCTCTTGTTATATGTCACTCAATGAGAGTCCACCCATTAAGTATCCCTTGTCAGCTAACATTTTTTAGATTGGTTAAGTTAGATTGGCTAGACCTAACTAGGCTAGCTAAAAATGTGTAGTAATCACAGCCACTATTACCGACTGGGAATGCAGGGCACGTGTTCTAGGCTTTGTACCTGCCAGTGAAGACACAATGTGATTGTGTTAGTGCTTTTCTCACTCAGAGGGTAGAATTTAACATGCATAAAGTCATGACAAAGAATGTGGGTAGTTTAAGCATGAAAAATTACTCCATAAAGCAACTAAAGTTTGATAAGGACTGGGGTTCATTCTTGCTTCTTTTTGATCAGTTCTCCAAATAGCATTTTAGAGATTTTCAATTTGCACAGAAGTGCTAGTTTTAAATGATATAGGTCCGGAACCTCCACTGAGGACTCAGACCTCTGGCTAAGGCTCTGGTCCTATACAGGAGATTTAGTTTTTTCATGTGAAAGGTATCTAATTACATGGAGAACAACAAACGGGTATAATGTTATATTAGTAAAAACATAAGTCTATGTATCCCAGTATGTTAAAGAACACAGCAGTAGTGAGTTCTAAGAACACAGCAGTATGTTTCTACTATGTTAATAGAACACAGCAGTATTAGTATTCGTGAGTAGTTAAAGGAACACAGCAGTATGTTATTCTAGTATGTTAACAGAAACACAGCAGTATGTATTCTAGGATGTTAAAGAACACAGCAGTATGTATTCTAGGATGGTTAAAAGAAACACGCAGTATGTATTCTAGGATGTAAAAGAACACAGCAGTGATTTATTCTAGAGATTGTTAAAAGAACACAAGCCCAGCATTATGGTGATTTCTTAAGAACACAGCAGTAGAAGTTGTATTTTACGTAATGTTCTATAAAGACACCAGCTAACAAGTATGTTGGGGTATTCTAGTATGTTAAAGAACACAGCAGTATGTTTGTCTAGTTGTTAAAAGAACACAGCAGTATGTATTCTAGATGGTTAAAAGAACACAGCAGTATGGTATTCTAGGGATGTTTTTGAGAAAGAACACAGCAGTATGTAATTTCTTGTGGATTGTCTCAACCAAAAACAACAGCAGATTATGTATTCTATGGATGTTAAACAAGCAACCATGCAGCAGTATGAATTATGTCTAAGAAACCACAGCAGTATGTATTCTTAGTGATGTAAAAAGTAACATAAGAACAGTTATGTATGGTGGCGTGACTTATGTTAAAAGACACAGCAGTATGTTATTCTAGTTATGTTAAACGAGCCACACACAGTATGTTATTTCTACTGTGGTTAAAAGCAGACACAGCATGTATTGTTACTATACTAAGAATTTTGTTATTAAAGAACATAGCAAGATATGTATTCCTGTTATGTTTAAAAGGAAACATACAGTATGTATCTCGCGTTTTCTAAAAACCAAGACAGTATGTATTCTAGTATTTTAAATGAACACAGCAGTATGTATTCTATGTTCGTAAGAAGAACACAGCTTAGTATGTATTCCAGTATGTGAATAAGAACCCACCAGCATGGAGATGTCAAATCGTAGTCCGTGTTAATAGATAACACAGCAGTATGTAATTCACTTCGTATGCTAACAAGAATTATGTTATAGCAGTATGTAGAAGATAGCAGTTATGTATTCCAGTATATTAAAAGGAAACCACAGCCAGTATGTAACCCTAAAGATTATGTTAAAGAACAAAGCGTTAGTATGTAATTACCTTCCAGTTATGTACTTTGTTAAAGACATAGTGTATGTATGATTTATCACTAGCGTATGGTTTAAAAGAACAACTAGCGGAGTACCGTTCCCATTCGCTGCTATGTTTAAAATAACTTATAGTTCAAGTATTGTATTCTAGTATGTTAAAAAGACACATAGCGAAGCTCATGTATCCTGTAGATGCCTTAAAGAACAGAGCAGTATATATTCTATATGTAAAATAACATAGCAGTATGTTTCCTTGTATGTTAAAAGAACATAGCAGGATGTTTCTAGTATGTTAAATTAACATAGCAAAGTATGGTATTCGAGTATGTTAAAATAACATGCACTGTATATCTCTATGATTTGTCGTTTTGAGTGTGCAACTGTAGAAATGTTCTGTGTCCTTATGGGCATGAGGAAAACATTTTGTATTTTGCAAAAAAATAGCCAAATCCACAATCACAAAAAAAGAGAAAAAAGGCCTAACTTGACTCTGACCCCCCCCCCCCCCCCGGCCCACCCCCCCCCCCGCGTCACCCAAGCCCCCACCCGCCCCATCCCCCCCCCCCCCCCCCCCCCCCGCCCTAAAAATTCACATGATCAAAAACACTTTAGATGATTAAAACTGTAACTTCACATAAGTTGACAACTCAATTCGAGATAATGTCCAATGATATTTTATTGGCGACGGGATATATTCAGCATTAACATTGACTGATCTTTATCAACGGCGTGTTGTTCCCTATATAGTTTCCTCAGGTATGATTTGTGCATTGAGCCTGAGCAAGAGAGGAATAAAGGAGGCCAATGTTGACAGTTGCACCCAAGAGGAACGCTGTGGCGGGTGTACTAGAAGACAGACAGAGCAGAAGCAAGAATTCCAAAATGACTGTTGCCATTAGATCTGCCTGCCTTCCCTTCCCTTGGCGTTCACCAGGGCCCTACTGCTATAAAAAAGACAGTGGATTAGTATTGATGCTGTAATTAGATGTTATTATACAGTTTTCACAGAGTTACCCGAGATCCTCTATGTGTTTTATGGTTTAGGGCTGATTAACAGGGAAGATAACTCTAGGGCTTAAATCACTATCAAGTGACCTTAAAAACTTGTAAAGGATCAAACCGTTTGTCCTATTTAGTTGGGTTCTTATAGTAACAGCGACCACGGAGTAAGAGCGTATGATATCAAAGGTACTTCGTACAAGCATTGGCCATCTTGTCTGTCGCACTGTAATTGATGCAGGGCAACCGTCTGGAATAGTTTGTGCTGGAGCTTGCCCTTTCTGTGTGGACTAGAGATGTAACATGGATAATGCAACTCAATAAAGAAGCAGAGTCTGATTGGTAGCACCATAAATAGTGGGTCACTTATATCAGTCTTTACAAATGGACTATGCATTCACGTTACCATCCCAAATTTATACAATATAATCATAAACAATTATAAAGCTTTAAATAGAAAGTTACATGCGGTTCTACTTTAGACGGGACCAGCCGGGAATTATAGGTTTATTAACCAAGACCTGCGTACATGGGGGACAAATGGATGGCCCTCCCTTTAGCAAAATGTATTTTACCTAAACCTCCGGGGCGAAGCTAAAAAACTAGTGGACCTCCCCCTATACCAAAATAATAATTAAAATTCTGGGAACAAAATGAAAACAAACACCAAACCACACGTCATCCCAGTGAAATATGGTAATAATACAGGAGGAAGTTTACATTTTTGTAAAAATATACATTATTTCTGAGTTCCTGCCTGCCATGAGGAGGCCATTTTATATGTTTCTGAAAGTGCACCACAGAGCTGGCCAACACCCATGTCTATCTTTAGACTGACCAGGGAATCCACCCAAGAGATGTCAGTCCAGTGGCCAAATCCCCCAGCTCTAAGACTCTCCAGACCCCATGTACTAATAACATKATTCAGAGATCTGGGGTCCTCAGGGCTGATACCGTATGGTATGGAGAGTAAATACATCAGCCTTCCACATTACAGGGGAGAGGGCAAAGTTTATGTAAGAGAAGCATGCCCAGAGCAGGGCTGGACCATAGAGCATGAGAGCTGTCACTGCAAAACATAGCGACAATTCTGGACATTTTTTTAAATATAAAGACATTTTCTCTAAACACTTGCAAAGAAGTAAAGATGTATCTACTTTATAAGTTAACTCAATACCTTATTTTTCTTGGACTCCACCTATGTTTTTCCAAGTGCCGGGAATGATGCATAAAATAGGTCAAAGAATTAGAGGGGAACCGAGTGAAGCAATATCAAGATGCAGTCATAAAGATATAATCATTACAGTGCACATTGCTTAAGTAAATGGTGTGTATTATGATTATATAGTTTAGGAAATACCCAAAAGGATTAATAACAATTCCACATAATGTAGAACCACGGACCTTAGGAATGTTCATATTTCTATCTAGGTACAAAATGTTATTACAATCATATAAGGGAGTGCATAAATTAGATGATGCTGAAGAAAATCAAATCAAAACTCTCCCCTTACGATCACTCACTGCTATTACAGTTGAGTCATTTAGCAGACATTCTTATCCAGAGTGAYWTACAGGACCAATTAGGGTTAAGGGCCATGCTCAAGGGCAGGCACATCARCATATTTTTCACCTTAGTCAGGTCGGGTATTTGAACCAGCAGCATTCCGGTAACTGGCCCACCGCTAGTGTATATCTTCTTGCTGTATAAGCTCATAGAAATTATACAAATGTAAAACATTTTAAAAGCAAGTTACTTTGTAACAAAAACAAAGTGTATGTGTTTCCCCKGCCCTCACACAAACTKGTTTGTATTGCAACSGGAATGTTTTTTTTKKTTTTTTTACATTTTGAAAACTCAATATATGACAGAAACCATGCCATAAAATATATTTCATGCCAAAATATATGACTTGTGTAAGAGTTTGTTGTGTCTCATATTCCAGTTTATTGGCAAGACATAGAGAAYAAGTATTGTGAAACACGATACAGGCACAGTAGGCTAATCTCCAAAGTCAATGTGTGTTGCTTTTCAGCATTTAATTAACCAATTGATTTAGTTTTGGCTCTGATTGTCCTTGACATCATGTTGACTTATTTTATTGACACGTTTTGTTTCAGAGTTCATCTTCCAGCTCGCAAAAGAACAACCCAAAGTAAACAAACCCCTTGTCTTCAGTACTGAGTGAAAKAGTCGAAAGCAGTGTTTTTGTAAACTGCAGGACTCCTTAAATAGGCCACTACTGTAGTAACTATGCTATCTGTACGGTTGGTTAGCTCTGTGGCCTGCTTGCTCAATAAGAGTAACCTTTCTCTGATGAGAGGGGAGAACTTGATCCYGTGCTTCAATACAACTATCCTTCCCTGGATGGAGAGAGACACGGCCACATGCCGTTTACAAAGTTAACTTCTACTACAATTACGCCCTACAAGGAAAATATAAAAGCCAAAGGAGGACTATTATCATAATGTCCACTGGCTSTCCACTGGGTAGGGAAAGGGGATACCTATCAGTTGCACAACATTTAAACAAAAGGAGTCTTCCCCATTTAAAGAACCCCTCTGAATCAGATAGTTGCGGTGGGTTGACTTAATCGACATTCACGTCATYGGCGCCCGGTGAGCAGAACGGTAGATTTTTCCACCTTGCCCACTCGGGGATTCCTACATTTTCAGCGGCAGGTAGCCTAGTGGTTAGGKCGTTGGGCCAGTAACCAAAAAGTTGGTAGATCGAATCCCCCGAGCTGACCAGTTAACCAACTGCTTCTAGGCCGTCGGTGTAATTTGTTCTTAACTGACTTGCCTAGTTAAATAAAGGTTACATACTTTTWWWWWAAAWWWAAAACAAGCAACCTTTTGGTTACTGTCCCAAAGCCTTAACCACTAGGCTACATAAATGGATATGTGGTATATTTAAAAGAGATCTTAAAACTCACCTTTTTATCTTTACTTTTCCTTAGGGTGCTTTTTTAGTCTTTTAGTTTGTATAGTTATTCTTTCGTTTTTAATCCTCTTATGTTTATTGTGTAGTAAACATTTCAGTAATTTTTTTCATTGTATTTTTTTGTGTGAAGCGCATTGCGTTGCATTCATGTCTGAAATGTGCTATATAAATTAAGCTTGGTTTTATTTGATATGTGAGTAGTTCTGCAGAGGGGCTTGGCTAAGTTWACACAGAGTTCGCACATAATCATTAACCAATCGAAGGGAACAGAAAGGCACTGAATGTTACTTAATTAATTGTACATAAATATGAGGGTTTGTTTGGTGGGTCTGTGATATGTATTCTATGGCCTTGGAAGATAGAAAATATACATCTCAAACTCAAAATGCCAAGTCAAATTAGCATTGCAGTTAAGTATCGAACTGGAAATGTATTTCGGTTAAGTTTATCCAATGTTTTATTGTACGGTAAATATGCAGACACTCCACTTATAAGTTATGTAACACAACATTATAAATACAACACCATTCCATGTTGACATTTTGACACTATTGGATAATAGGGCTGGTGTATACATGGGGGAAATAAGATATATGTTATAAATTGTGTATGACATAAACATATTGATCAGCTGCCATGAAGATCACTATCATCCATTATGGAAAACCAGGCATAAAATGAACACCCACCAAATGCGGGTAGATTTAGGTATTGGTGGGTATGAATGTCTATTTCACCAGCCTTGTCGCTGGGTGTACAATTTGCAGGGCTACAGTGCAAGCATTACATTAGCGAATAAAAACGGTCTAATGTCAAGTATGAGCACATGTGCGAGTTGCGATTTATAGCAGGAAAATGCTGCAATAGCTGTTTTCAAAGTATTTCTGCTGTTATGTTTCATAAATGCTTATTGCACAAAGAAATACGAATCCCATATCCCCAATTCACGCAGTAACGCAGCCTGGCAGGTGAGCTGCGTGCACAGAGTGAAGTGCTGATAGATTCATTTTAGGAGGCGCTGCGCACAGGCATAAAAGTTTGTTTAATTTACTCCAAAGTATGTGACCTCGTGTTTCTTAACTATTTACATTGTTTTGTTCACAAGCTCGGTTGCTTTTCAACTGTAGTTTGAGTCTGCTGCTTCAACTGATAGTAAAGAGACGCCCTAGTCTGATCCCTAATCTCACATAGTGGCCCCGTTACCACAGTAACCTCGCGCCCTTAAAGGGACAGCTGATCATTTAGTCTCATCCGATATATTGGTTAAAAGACTGGTCACCAAAAAATTGTAACAATACAATCCTTTGTGTTCTTTTTTTATTTGTGTACTATGTAATTATGGCGAAAAAATATTTTCGCTTGTAAAATATCTGAGTGGCTTGTAAATTTTTTCATTTACCTACCATAGTGGCTGGTGGGCCAAAAATAACATTTTAGGCCCTGTGGAACACTATTTGAATCAAGTATGGAATCCCTTTGAATTACACTTTAAAGCGGCAATCTGGGATTTGTACATCCATTTACTACACTAACAACATGGTGTGGGCTTAAATTTAATTAATTATTTTATTTTCTAGAAAATAATTCACCGTTGAATTTGATCACCAACCCTTGCACATTAATTTGAAAAGTGGGGAACCGTGTGGGCCTAGAGTGCCTAAGGATTTTTACAAAAATTATATATAACAATAATAATTTCTATTACATTTTTTACAATAGTTTTTATGATCTTCGGATTTCATCTCTTCAGTTTGTATTGAAAGGAGAAGGG
>NW_019949602.1:0-10572 GCF_002910315.2 Salvelinus sp. IW2-2015 | reverse complement strand
CCAGCTGTGGTGAAGCCATATGCAGGCTGTGGTGAAGCCATATGCAGCTGTGGTGAAGCCATATGCAGCTGTGGTGAAGCCATATTAGCAGCTGTGGTGGAAGCCATATGCACAGCTGTGTGAAGCCATATGCAGCTGTTGAAGGAACGGACTTGAAGCTAGCTAGTAAGAGTCAGAGAGAACCTACCTACAGGGTTTGTCCCATTGACAACCAAACAAACAATCCTTCCCTGGTCTTGTTAGTTTGTTTATGGACCATTACAGGAGAATCCTCCAGATGACCTTCTTGGTTTACCATCCTGTCTAACCCTCTGATCCCATCAGATGATCTTCTTGTTTACCATCCTGTCTAACCCTCTGATCCCATCAGATGATCTTCTTGGTTTACCATCCTGTCTAACCCTCTGATCCCATCAGATGACCTCTTGGTTTACCATCCTGTCTACCCTCTGATCCCTCCAGATGATCTTCTTGGTTACCATCCTGTCTAACCCTCTGATCCCATCAGATGACCTTCTTGGTTTACCATCCTGTCTAACCCTCTGATCCCTCCAGATGATCTTCTTGGTTTACCATCCTGTCTAACCCTCTGATCCCATCAGATTACCTTCTTGGTTTACCATCCTGTCTAACCCTCTGATCCCACCAGATGACCTTCTTGGTTTACCATCCTGTCTAACCTCTGATCCCACAGATGACCTTCTTGTTACCATCCTGTCTAACCCTTGGTTTACCTCCTGTTAACCCTCTGATCCACAGATGACCTTCTTGGTTTACCATCCTGTCTAACCCTCTGATCCCACCAAATGACCTTCTTGGTTTTCATCCTGTCTAACCCTCTGATCCCACCAGATGACCTTCTTGGTTTACCATCCTGTCTAACCTTGTTTACCATCCTGTCTAACCCTCTGATCCCACCAGATGACCTTCTTGGTTACCATCCTGTCTAACCCTTCTGTCCATCAGATGACCTTCTTGTTTACCATCCTGTCTAACCCTCTGATCCCCAGGTGGACACGGTAGCAGCTGACTTCCTGCTTCGGAGGGGCGAGAGAGGAAGTCCAACGTGAAGACTCTCAGGATTAGTCGGTTGACTAAAAGGGGCGTGTACCTAGCCTTCCAAGCACAGGGAGTCTGCATGGCCTTATTGGCTGTCAGGGTACGAGATCTTTAACAAGTTACTTTTCTAAAACTAGTCTTTGTGTGTCTTTCAACAGTCCGCAGTTTTCTGAAGTTTTACAAAATCCCAAATGTGCGTATTCTGAAGGTCAATCAATCGATACATTTCTTCACCTGTAGTTTCTTTCTAACCTGTATTTTGTCCCCAGGTGTATTTTAAGAAGTGCCTACCCTGACGCGCTCCTTCTCCCGATTCCTGAGACTGTTCCCCATACCCTGGTGGAAGGGGCTCAGGGAGTGTGTGTAGACAACGCCGTGACCCCCCCGGGCGAGCTGGCACGCCCTCCCGCATGCTGTGCGGTGAGGACGGCCAGTGGGTCGGTCAGCGGCCTCTGCCTGCGCTGTCGGCCAGGGTATGAAAGCTACAGACACAGACCTCCGATGCAGAGGTGAGAGAGAGAGTAACAGAGATAATATGTCAGAGAGAGTAACAGAGATAATATGTCAGAGAGAGTAACAGAGATAATATGTCAGACAACAGACCTCCGATGCAGAGGAGAGAGAGAGAGTAACAGAGATAATATGTCAGAGAGAGTAACAGAGATAATATGTCAGACACAGACCTCCGATGCAGAGGAAGAGAGAGAGAGTAACAGAGATAATATGTCAGAGAGAAGTAACAGAGATAATATGTCAGACACAGACCTCCGATTGCAGAGGAGAGAGAGAGAGTAACAGAGATAATATGTCAGAGAGAGTAACAGAGATAATATGTCAGACACAGACCTCCGATGCAGAGGAGAGAGAGGTAACAGAGATAATATGTCAGAGAGAGTAACAGAGATAATAGTCAGACACAGACCTCCGATGCAGAGGTGAGAGAGAGAGTAACAGAGATAATATGTCAGAGAGAGTAACAAGATAATGTCAGAGAGAGACAGAGATATAATATGTCAGACACAGACCTCCGATGCAGAGGAGAGAGAGAGAGTAAAGAGATAATATGTCAAGAGAGAGTAACAGAGATAATATGTCAGACACAGACCTCCGATGCAGAGGAGAGAGAGAGAGTAACAGAGATAATATGTCAGAGAGAGTAACAGAGATAATATGTCAGAGAGAGTTAACAGAGATAATAATGTCAGAGAGAGTAACAGAGATAATATGTCAGAGAGAGTAACAGGATAATATGTCAGAGAAGAGTAACAGAGATAAATATATCAGAGAGAGTAACAGAGATAATATATAAGTCAAGAGATAACAGAGATAATATGGTCAGAGAGAGTAACAGGATAATATGTCAAGAGAGAGTAACGAGATAATATGTCACAGAGAGTAACACGAGATATATGTCAGAGAGAGTAAAGAGCATAATGATGCCGAGCAGATAACAGATGCATATGGCTTCACCACAGCTGCATATGGCTTCATCACAGAGCCACGAAAGTGACAAAATGACACGTTTTCATATTTGTCTAAAAATGACTTCATTTCAAAGCAGTGCTGTACTGCACTTCAGGCACTCCGACCACGACGTTGTATGTGTCCATTGGATCCGTACCTTAGTATAGGGGTTTTCCATCCAGGCAGGGTGTGTGTTGGTGGCTTCGTCCGTGTCTGTCTGATAGTAGTACAGGTTAAACGTCTCTTTACAGGACCGGTGGGAGTTATAGGGGAGAGACGAACACTCCATCATCGTAAACCTGTCCATCAATATATACATCGATACAATAATCAATTAAATCAATCAACAAGTCAATCAAATGTATTTATAAAGCCCTTTTACATCAAATCAAATCAAATGTATTTATAAAGCTCTTTTACATCAAATCAAATCAAATGTATTTATAAAGCCCTTCTTACATCAGCTGATATCTCAAAGTGCTGTACAGAAACCCAGCCTAAAACCCCAAACGGCAAGCAATGCAGGTGTAGAAGCACAGTGGCTAGGAAAAACTCCCTAGAAAGGCCAAAACCTAGGAAGAAACCTAGAGAGGAACCAGGCTATGAGGGGTGGCCAGTCCTCTTCTGGCTGTGCCGGGTGGAGATTATAACAGAACATGGCCAAGATGTTTTACATCATCATGTGTTTAAAGAAACCCAGTCTAAAAACCCAAAGAGCAGGCAATGCAGAGGCAGAAGCATAGCGGCTAGCAAACACTCCCTACAAMGAAGAAACATAGAGAGTAACCCAGCGACCACAAACAATGAATCAACCAATCACTGAACATCTTTATAAACCAATCAGTGTGTCCGTACCGTATCTCTACGTAGAGCACGGAGGCAGTCCTTCGGGGGATCAGCCGGCTCCTAAGCCAATGAGAGGTGCTGCTGTCTCCAGGACACAGCTGATAGGTTCTCACACTGGTCCCTTCATCATCGTGACCACTCATCTCCTCCCACTGAGACACCATATAGTACAGGTTAGAGTGTTATTACATCATATAGATATATAGTACAGGTTAGAGTGTTTTTATATGTATTAGTACAGGTTAGAGTGTTATTACATCATATAGTACAGGTTAGATGTTATTACATCATATAATTACAGGTAGGATGGTAGTTTACATCATATACTACAGGTTAGAGTGTTATTACATCATATAGTACAGGTTAGAGTGTTATTACACATATAATACAGGTTAGAGTGTTATTACATCATATACTACAGGTTAGAGTGTTATTACATCATATAATACAGGTTAGAGTGTTTAACATCATATAATACAGGTTAGAGTGTTATTACATCATATAGTACAGGTTAGAGTGTTATTACATCATATAATACAGGTTAGAGTGTTATTACATCATATAGTACAGGTTAGAGTGTTTTATACATCATATAATACAGGTTAGAGTGTTATTACATCATATAGTACAGGTTAGAGTGTTATTACATCATATAGTACAGGTTAGAGTGTTATTACATCATTAATACAGGTTAGAGTGTTATTACATCATATAATACAGGTTAGAGTGTTATTACATCATATAATAAAGGTTAGAGTGTTATTACATCATATAATACAGGTTAGAGTGTTATTACATCATATAATACAGGTTAGAGTGTTTATTACATCATATAATACAGGTTAGAAGTGGTTATTACATCATATATACAGGTTAGAGTGTTATTACATCATATAATACAGGTTAGAGTGTTATTACATCTATATAGTTAGTACATCATATACAGGTTAGAGTGTTATTACATCATATAGTACAGGTTAGAGTGTTATTAACATCATATAATACAGGTTAGAGTGTTATTACATCATATAGTACAGGTTAGAGTGTTATTACTCCATATAGTACAGGTTAGAGTGATTACTCATATATACAGGTTAGAGTGTTATTACACCATATTAATACAGGTTAGAGTGTTATTACAACATATTAGTACAGGTTAGAGTGTTATTACATCATATAGTACAGGTTAGAGTGTTATTACATCATATAATACAGGTTAGAGTGTTATTACATCATATAATACAGGTTAGAGTGTTATTACATCATATAATACAGGTTAGAGTGTTATTACATCATATAATAAACAGGTTAGAGTGTTATTACATCATATAATACAGGTTAGAGTGTTATTACATCATATAATACAGGTTAGAGTGTTATTAACATATTGTACAGGTTAGAGTGTTATTACATCATATAGTACAGGTTAGAGTGTTATTACATCATATATACAGGTTAGAGTGTTATTACATCATATAGTACAGTTAGAGTGTTTATAAACCATATAGTACAGGTTAGAGTGTTATTACATCATATAGTACAGGTTAGAGTGTTATTACATCATATAATACAGGTTAGAGTGTTTATACATCATATAATACAGGTTAGAGTGTTTTATAACATCATATAATACAGGTTAGAGTGTTATTACATATATAGTACAGGTTAGAGTGTTATTACATCATATAATACAGGTTAGAGTGTTATTACATCATATATACAGGTTGAGTGTTATTACATCATATAATACAGGTTAAGAGGTTATACATCATATAGTACAGGTTAGAGTGTTATTACATCATATAATACAGGTTAGAGGTTATACATCATATATACAGGTTAGAGTGTTATTACATCATATAATACAGGTTAGAGTGTTATTACATCATATAGTACAGGTTAGAGTGTTATTACACCATATAATACAGGTTAGAGTGTTATTACATCATATAGTACAGGTTGAGTGTTATACATCATATATACAGGTTAGAGTGTTATTACATCATATAATACAGGTTAGAGTGTTATTACATCATATATACAGGTTAGAGTGTTATTACATCATATAATACAGGTTAGAGTGTTTTACATCATATAGTACAGGTTAGAGTGTTATTACATCATATATACAGGTTAGAGTGTTATTACACCATAAATAAAGGTTAGAGTGTTATTACATCATATAATACAGGTTAGAGTGTTATTACATCATTAGTACAGGTTAGAGTTATTACATCATATATAATACAGGTTAGAGTGTTATTACATCATATAATACAGGTTAGAGTGTTATTACATCATATATACAGGTTAGAGTGTTATTACATCATATAATACAGGTTAGAGTGTTATTACACATATAGTACAGGTTAGAGTGTTATTACATCATATAATACAGGTTAGAGTGTATTACATCATATAGTACAGGTTAGAGTGTTATTACATCATATAATACAGGTTAGAGTGTTATTACATCATATAGTACAGGTTAGAGTGTTATTACATCATATAATACAGGTTAGAGTGTTATTACATCATATAGTACAGGTTAGAGTGTATTACATCATATAGTACAGGTTAGAGTGTTATTACATCATATAATACAGGTTAGAGTGTTATTACATCATATTAGTACAGGTTAGAGTGTTATTACATCATATAATACAGGTTAGAGTGTTATTACACCATATAATACAGGTTAGAGTGTTATTACATCATATAGTACAGGTTAGAGTGTTATTACATCATATAATACAGGTTAGAGTGTTATTACATCATATAATACAGGTTAGAGTGTATAACACATATAATAAGGTTAGAGTGTTATTACACCATTAGTACAGGTTAGAGTGTTATTACATCATATAATACAGGTTAGAGTGTTATTACACCATATAATACCGGTTAGAGTGTTATTACATCATATAATAACAGGTTAGAGTGTTATTACATCATATAATACAGGTTAGAGTGTTATTACACCATATAATACAGGTTAGAGTGTTATTACACATATATACAGGTTAGAGTGTTATAACATCATATATACAGGTTAGAGTGTTATTACATCATATAGTACAGGTTAGAGTGTTATTACATCATATAGTACAGGTTAGAGTGTTATTACATCATATATACAGGTTAGAGTGTATTACATCATATATACAGGTTAGAGTGTTATTACATCATATAGTACAGGTTAGAGTGTTATTACACCATATAATACAGGTTAGAGTGTTATTACACATATACTACAGGTTAGAGTGTTATAACATCATATAATACAGGTTAGAGTGTTATTACATCATATAGTACAGGTAGAGTGTATTACATATAATACAGGTTAGAGTGTTTTACATCATATAGTACAGGTTAGAGTGTTATTACATCATATAGTACAGGTTAGAGTGTTATTACATCATATATACAGGTAGAGTGTTATTACATCATATACTACAGGTTAGAGTGTTATAACATCATATAATACAGGTTAGAGTGTTATTACATCATATAGTACAGGTTAGAGTGTTATTACATCATATACTACAGGTTAGAGTGTTATTACACCATTAATACAGGTTAGAGTGTTATTACATCATATAATACAGGTTAGAGTGTTATTACATCATATATACAGGTTAGAGTGTTATTACATCATATAGTACAGGTTAGAGTGTTATACATAATAGTACAGGTTAGAGTGTTATTACATCATATAGTACAGGTTAGAGTGTTATTACATCATATAATACAGGTTAGAGTGTTATTACATCATATAATACAGGTTAGAGTGTTATTTACATCATATATACAGGTTAGAGTGTTATTACATCATATACTACAGGTTAGAGTGTTATTACATCATATATACAGGTTAGAGTGTTATTACAACCATATAATACAGGTTAGAGTGTTATTACACATATAATACAGGTTAGAGGTTATTACATCATATAATACAGGTAGAGTGTATTACATCAATATAATACAGGTTAGAGTGTTATTACACATATAGTACAGGTAGAGTGTTATTACATCATATAATAACAGGTTAGAGTGTTATTATCATATAGTACAGGTTAGAGTGTTTATTACATCATATACTACAGGTTAGAGTGTTATTACATCAATAATACAGGTTAGAGTGTTATTACATCATATAATACAGGTTAGAGTGTTATACACCATATAATACAGGTTAGAGTGTTATTACATCATATAGTACAGGTTAGAGTGTATTACATCATATACTACAGGTTAGATGTTATTACATCATATAATACAGTTAGAGTGTTATTACATCATATAATACAGGTTGAGATGTTATAACACCATATAATACAGGTTAGAGTGTTATTACATCATATAGTACAGGTTAGAGTGTTATTACATCATAATATACAGGTTAGAGTGTTATACATCATATAATACAGGTTAGAGTGTTATTACATCATATAATACAGGTAGAGTGTTATAAACACCATATAATACAGGTTAGAGTGTTATACATCATATAGTACAGGTTAGAGTGTTATTACATCATTATATACAGGTTAGAGTGTTATTACATCATATATACAGGTTAGAGTGTTATTACATCATATAATACAGTTAGAGTGTTATATAACACCATATAATACAGGTTAGAGTGTTATTACATCATATACTACAGGTTAGAGTTTATTAATCATATAATACAGGTTAGAGTGTTATAACACCAATTAATACAGGTAGAGTGTTATTACATCATATAGTACAGGTTAGAGTGGTATTACATCATATAATACAGGTTAGAGTGTTATTACATCATATAATACAGGTTAGAGGTTTAACACCATATAGTACAGGTTATAGTGTTATTACATCATATAATACAGGTTAGAGTGTTATTACATATATATACAGGTTAGAGTGTTATTACATCATATAATACAGTTAGAGTGTTATTACATCATAAATACAGGTAGAGTTATTACATCAATAGTACAGGTTAGAGTGTTATTAACATCATATAATACAGGTTAAGTGGTTATTACATCATATAATACAGGTTAGAGTGTTATTACAATCATATAGTACAGGTTAGAGTGTTATTACATCATATAATACAGGTTAGAGTGGTATTACTCATATATACAGGTTAGAGTGTTATTACATCATATAATACAGGTTAGAGTGTTATTACATCATATATACAGGTTAGAGTGTTATACATCATATAATACAGGTTAGAGTGTATTACATCATATAATCAGGTTAGAGTGTTATTACATCATATAATACAGGTTTAGAGTGTTATTACATCATATATACAGTTAAGAGTTATTAACATCATATAGTACAGGTTAGAGTGTTATTACATCATATAATACAGGTTAGATGTTATACACATATAGTACAGGTTAGAGTGTTATTACTCATATAATACAGGTTAGAGTGTTATTACATCATATAGTACAGGTTAGAGTGTTATTACATCATATAATACAAGTTAGAGTGTTATTACATCATATAAATACAGGTATGAGTGTTATTACATCATATAGTACAGGTTAGAGTGTTATTACATCATATAATACAGGTTTAGAGTGTTATTACATCATATAATACAGGTTAGAGTGTTATTACATCATATATACAAGGTTAGAGTGTTATTACATCATATAATACAGGTTAGAGTGTATTACATCATATAAATACAGGTTAGAGTGTTATTACATCATATAATCAGGTTAGAGTGTTATTACTCATATAGTACAGGTTAGAGTGTATTTACATCATATAATACAGGTTAGAGTGTTATTACATCATATAGTACAGGTTAGAGTGTTATTACATCATATAATACAGGTTAGAGTGTTATTACATCATATAATACAGGTTAGAGTGTTATTACATCATATAATACAGGTTAGGTGTTATAACACCATATAATACAGGTTAGAGTGTTATTACACCATATAGTTACAGGTTAGAGTGTTATTACATCATATATAAACAGGTTAGAGTGTTATTACACATATCAATACAGGTTAGAGTGTTATACACCATATAATACAGGTTAGAGTGTATTACATCATATAATACAGGTTAGAGTGTTATTACAATCATATACTACAGGTTAGAGTGGTATTACATCATATAATACAGGTTAGAGTGTTATTAATCATATAGTACAGGTTAGAGTGTTATTACATCATATAGTACAGGTTAGAGATTATTACATCATATAAACGGTAGAGTGTATTACATCATATAGTACAGGTTAGAGTGTTATTACATCATATAATACAGGTTAGAGTGTTATAACACCATATAATACAGGTTAGAGTGTTATTACAACATATAGTACAGGTTAGAGTGTTATACATCATATAATACAGGTTAGAGTGTTATTACATCATATACTACAGGTTAGAGTGGTATTACATCATATAATACAGGTTAGAGTGTTATTACATCATATAGTACAGGTTAGAGTGTTATTACATACATATAGTACAGGTTAGAGAGTTATTACATCATATAATACAGGTTAGAGTGTTATTACATCATATAGTACAGGTTAGAGTGTTATTACATCATATAATAAAGGGTTAGAGTGAGTTATTACATCATATAATACAGGTTAGAGTGTTTTTACATCATATAATACAGGTTAGAGTGTTATTACATCATATAATACAGGTTAGAGTGTTATTACATCAATAGTACAGGTTAGAGTGTTATTACATCATATAATACAGGTTAGAGTGTTTTTACATCATATAATACAGGCTTAGAGTGTTATAACACATATATAATACAGGTTAGAGTGTTATTACATCATATAATACAGGTTAGAGTGTTATAACACCATATAGTACAGGTTAGAGTTTATACATCATTAGTACAGGTTAGGTGTTATTACATCATATAATACAGGTTAGAGTGTTATTACATCATATAATACAGGTTAGAGTGTTATTACACCATATAATACAGGTTAGAGTGTTATACATCATATAATACAGGTTAGAGTGTTATTACATCATATAATACAGGTTAGAGTGTTATTGAATCATATAGTACAGGTTAGAGTGTTATTACATCATATAATACAGGTTAGAGTGTTATTACATCATATAATACCAGGTTAGAGTGTTATTACATCATATAGTACAGGTTAGAGTGTTATTACATCATATACTACATTGTTAGAGT
>NW_019949601.1:0-10572 GCF_002910315.2 Salvelinus sp. IW2-2015 | reverse complement strand
AGGCACCGGGTACTGTGGATTGGAGAAACAGTATAGAATGTACTTAGGCAATTCCGATGGCGGATTTATTGGAAGAGAGGAACTACAATAATTTACATGTGACACAATTGCCTAGTTTGAGTATGTTGGTGATCCATTTATTATTTCGGAACACACCAAACATGGTTTCCGCGGCGATTAAAAAGGTCCTGCTCTCTTGCGCGCACTCCTTAGAAAACCACTCCCAGCGACACTCTAGCCCCGCCGTCCGTCCCTATCTTTCTACCTCAGGCATCAAGAGGTAGGTCTGAGTGAGGTATAGACAGAACAACATGATCAATTGGGGAGGATCCAACCATTCTTTTATGATGCAGAAACAACCAGGGGGGTCGCTCAGCTCCACAACTCATGGAGAGCGCCGCACAAGGATTGAAGAGCGGGGAGAGCAGAGTCTACTCGGCCTTGTCCGAAGGCCATCACTACCACCGGGCGACCGGGATCGCACCGCAGTCGGACGTTGCGAGCTTGACCGGGCACACGCTCATTCCACACATAGACACAGATTAGACTTGACACAAACACACACAAACAACACACTGTCAACGCATTTCACACATAGACATCAAGCGCCTATACAACACAATAAAACTAACCTCACTACCACACACACTCACAACAGCACTCTAGCGAGACACACTACACCATCTCCTTAATCATGGCACTTCAGCGCATTGAAGACAGCACCACACTATTATATTGAGGCAGTTCCGAGATTAGCTATGTCCTAACTCGTTAAAACTCCAATTTAATTACACAGTAGTCTTGGCATCATCCGTGAATTACAACACATCTAGCCATTGTAATTACAAAGCTGTCAGTATGATTATTCACACTGCTTTATGAGCTTATGGTATAAACACTTGATCTAGTATAGTCATGCTTGTTAATTTGGGTTCCCTAACACACCACTACATGATTAAGAATGATGATGAAATTTGCCTCTATGAAGAAGTGATTTAAAATGATTTGCATGGCAAGTTTGAGTTACGATGGAAGATGTTAACTGAAATCAGTCATGCGTCAAGTTTTGTAACTAGAGAATCACAAAAAATTAATCAGATCCATTATAACAACTTTAACAGGCAAAGATTACATCCTTCATAGAGAACAATATCTACACAACAACTTAAGTACGCAAGAATTATTTACATAATCATAAGAGAATGATGATCACATCGACGCGTCCATATTATTTGTAAAGTAATCATCTTAAGTCGCGACCATGACTTTTTGGACATGGGAGCTGTCACAGACTCGAGATCATTGGGGGTGGCGGAACTGGGGAACGGCATACGCGATCCGCAGCGCGTGCCCGAACTGAGCGAACAGGGTGTCATAGTGCCTTCTATCCCATCTCGACAGAGCAAAGGGCAGTGGTTTTACTATGCACGAACACAGCTAAAGGGCTCTGAGTCTTAAACAGGCAAATGGAAAAAAGAGCATAATCTGTGACTAACAAAGATGTTATATAAAGAAGTAATAATCTTATTGTTGTCTTATCGATGGACGTATGGGAAAAGATAATTATACAGTGTAATTTCTGTGTCTGATTTCCAAGAAAAAAAATGGAGGGACACACAAATTTCCATCGTTGATGATGTCTTTTTTTAAATATTTTCAGAATTAATTTGAGTATGCGACTCAATAACACTATATTGTTTCGCTTTTATATTTTTAGTTAGTCAATATATATATATAATCATAGAGAGAGTGGAGGAGGGAATTAAAAATGATTAAAAAGGAATGAAATTTGAAAAAAAAAATTGTATGAGGGAGAGGGAAGGAATCCCCTCTAAGCGCGTCATGTGTGATATCAGGAGAGTGAGTCTCGCAAGTTTTTCCCTCTAGCCTCCTTCTCTCTTTACTTCCTTTGAGCCCTCCTCTTTCTCAGTCCTCTTTAACACGTAAGCCAACACGAAAGTCAACGCCAGAACCCCTGTAGGAGAATTAAAGAGTGAGCAGCACCGAGGGAGAGTAACACGCTGAGTAGACGACAAGCGCGCGAAGCTCGAGAGGAATCTCCAGTGTATCTGCGAGGAAACAACTACGAGAAGAGTGATATGTTACAGTATTCCTGCAGGAAACGCGAGATCAATGTGAATTAATTGTATATGATTGTAAAAGGTAAAAGACATGAATATATAGTGATGTAGAAATAAAAAACACTGGTGAGTGATTTTTCTAATATTGCTGCGATCTCTATCTCTTTCTTCTCTGCTCTATCGCCTCCTCTTCTCACATACTCAACCAGTGGCATGTCAAATACCATATCGGTAATAAGCTGAAATGAATTATGATAATAACAGACCTCTACATTGAGACACACAATAGGAGTACCCTTAATATAGCCTGAATATTACAAGCTCAGAGATGGATTATTCTTATCTGTGACATGAACCTGTCAGTGCAAACACACATAAAAACAGTCATTTAACCAAAGCATTGTCAGTGTTGTGGTAGAGGTCCCGGGTGGGTTATCACGGTGGTGGGATTTATGATTGTAATTCTGGCTAGTGAAAGTGTGTGTGTGTGTGGTGTGTGTGTGTGTGTGTGTGTGTGTGTGTGTGTGTGTTGTGTGTGTGCGTGATGTCACCGAGTAACTATAAAGCTCCACTCCACATTTAATTCTAATTCTATGCTTACAATATACATTTTTCCAACTACACTGAACAAAAATATAAACGCAACATGTAAAGTGTTGGTCCCATGTTTCATGATCCAATTTGTAAGTCGCTCTGGATAAGAGCGTCTGCTAAATGACTTAAATGTAAATGTAAATGTAATGATCTGAAATAAAAGATCCCAGAAATTTTCAGATTTTCAGCTCAGATTTTGTGCACAGATTTGTTTACGTAGCATTTCTCCTTTGCCAAGATAAACCATCCACCTGACAGGTGTGGCATATCAAGAAGCTGATTAAACAGCATAATCCTTACTTCATTTCTCTACCATAAGCCGCCTCAAGTCGTTTTAGACCAGCCCAGGACCTCCATATCCGGCTTCTTCACCTGTGGGTGTCACGCCTGCTCCCGCTCCCCCTCCCTGGCCCTCGAGGGCGCCAGGCTACCCGTCATCATACACACCTGTTACCAACATTACGCGCAGCTGCGCTCATTGGACTCCTCACCTGGACTCCTTGACTTTGTTGATTACCCTCTGTATATCTGTCTGTTCCTTGGTTGTGTTCCGTGTGTCCGCATTATTCCGTATTGTGTTTGTCATATGTCCTTGTTTACCTGTGTGCTGATGCTGTTCCTGTCGTGTTCTATGTCTGTTCCTGAATAAATGTTTGACTCCCCGTACCTGCTTCTCATCTCTGGGGTCAGGTCCTTGCAGTGGGATTGTCTGAGACCAGCCACCCGGACAGCTGATGAAACTGTGGGTTTGCACAATCAAATAATTTCTCCACAAACTGTCAGAAACCGTCTCAGGGAAGCTCATCTGCGTGCTTGTCGTCCTCACCAAGGTCTTGACTGACTGCAGTTCGGCGTCGTAACCGACTTCAGTGGGCAAATGCTCACCTTCGATGGCCACTGGCACACTGGAGAAGTGTGCTTTTCACGGATGAATCCCGGTTTCAACTATACCGGGTAGATGGCAGACAGCGTGTATGGTGTCGTGTGGGCGAGCGGTTTGCTGTCAACGTTGTGAACAGAGTGCCCCATGGTGGTGGTGGGGTTATGGCATGGGCAGGCAGGGGAGCAACTTTGGTTTTTATCCAGTTGGATAAATACTCTAGACAGCCTACGCGACCGCTCGGAGACATCCACAAGGTCCTAAAGCAGTTTCCTCGTTTTGTATCACATTCCAATGATAAAACTGTGGGGGACAAAAATGCAATTTCAGAATGTGGGGGGCATGTCCCCCCCGTCCCCAATGAAAGTTGTGCCGCTGTGGGCATGCATAAGCTACGGACAACAAACACAACTGCATTTTATCGATGGCAATTTGAATGCACAGAGATACCGTGACGAGATCCTGAGGCCCATTGCCGTGCCATTCATCCGCCGCCATCACCTCATGTTTCAGCATGATAATGCACGGCCCCATGTCGCAAGGATCTGTACACAATTCCTGGAAGTTATTTCATTGCCTGCATACTCACCAGACATGTCACACATTGAGCATATTTGGGATGCTCTGGATCGACGTGTATGACAGTGTGTTCCGGTTCCCGACAATAACCAGGAACTTCACACAGCCATTGAAGAGAAGTGGGACAACATTCCACAGGCCACAATCAACAGCCTGATTAACTTTATGCGAAGGAGATGTGTCGCACTGCATGAGGCAAATGGTGCTTACACCAGATACTGACTTGTTTTCTGATCCACGCCCCTACCTTTTTTTTAAAAGGTATATGTGACCAACAGATGCATATCTGTATTCCTAGTCATGTGAAATCCATAGATTAGGGCCCAATGAATTCATTTCAATTTGACTGATTTCCTTATATGAACTGTAACTCAGTAAAATCTTGAAAATTGTTGCATGTTGAGTTTATAATTTTGTTCAGTGAACAAAAAAAATGTTTCTTTGCAGTACATGGATTGTCCTGACTTTCAGGAATGCCTGAATCGGGCTCCCGAGTGGCACTGCATCTCAGTGCTAGAGGTATCACTACAGACCCTGCTTCAATTCCAGGCTGTATCACAACCGGCTGTGATTGGAAGTCCCAAAGGGCGGCACACAATTGGCACAGCGTCGTCCGGGTTAGGGTTTGGCCGGGGTAGGATGTCATTGTAAATAAGAATTTGTTCTTAACTGACTTTCCTAGTTAAATAAAATAAAGAAAAAAAGAATTGCTTCGCCTTGCTTTTCTGGTTGGCTGGATGCAAGTTTCACCATCCAACTATTTCAGATCTACAGGAGTGCAGGTTTCACAGTGGCACGGACCGTGGAGTTATGTTGGTACAGGAGAATTATTCGAATATGGCAAATATTAGTCAATTATTGCATTCTATTCGCGGGCTATTCTATTCGCTTTCGCGGGCTACCTGAAACATGAAACAGATAGGTGGGAGGGGATACAGGTTGTTGCCAATTTATTAGTAAAATTTGCCTAAATGGGTAATGGAACCACTTCAACCACTACATTTGTACTTTAGGTGTAACATCATTACGTCCAGCTGTTTTTATCGACACAAGATCGTTAAATGGAAACCCACCCTAGCAGGCAATTGTCGCATCTATTTTCTATGCCAACTTTCTAAATGTTGAAAAATCACCGGACAAGATAATGGAAACATAGCTTGTGACACACAAACGCACCTTCAAACAGCTTCTTGTTCTCGCTCTCTCAACACACACTCAAACACTTAATTACAGTACTGCCCTCCCTCTCCACACACACACACACACACACCCTCACCTTAGGGTAGGCCCGGACAGCACAGCTGATGGCAGTACTGTAGCCTGCAACAACAACCCTGTCCACTAGGGGAGCTGTAAACTTGGGGGAGCTGCTCATGTCCTTCTCTTTGAAGGCTGGTTTGTTGTACTCCAGATCTGAGGGAGGATATAGATGGGGACTGTGATAGCTGTGTTTATTAGGCTATATAATAATAATAATATTAATAAATGCCATTTAGCAGGTGCTTCTATCCAAAGGGACTTACAGTCATGCGTGCATACATTTTACGTATGGCTTGTCCGGGAATCAAACCCACTATCCTGGCATTACAAGCGGCATGCTTTAGCTTTACCAACTGAGCTACAGAGGACCACATAGTATATCATGTTGTCTATTATATCTACATACTACATTTGGTGTAGTGTAGTGAAGTGGTTCTCAAACTGGGGCTAGCAAGAAGGTTTAGGGGGGTGGGTCGCAAGTTAGATTTTTTTCACACATATTTTAAATCAACTACATAAAGTTTAGCAATCTGCTATGAACACATCTTTGCCAGAACAATAGGCTACCTTGCAATTTCATTGATTATTTTCACATTTTAGAAGMTTTGGGTGGCTAGTACTGGCTATATTTCTAAAGATAGCTGTAACAGTCTTTTTTTACATATGGGATGAAGATGTAACATATTCTGGTGAATTTATTACGATATTTGTGAGGAAGGAAAGACTACAGACAGACCATGGTTAGGCTGTTACGAAGACCGTATTACAGCAACGCTGGCGGTCACAAGTCATGACCGCAGTCAAATTCCATGTGACCGTTTAGTTACAGGTACTAGGCTTCTCCAAGCTCTGATGCTGCTTATGGTCATTAGCAGCCTACCAAACTTGCTAACTGCCTGGTACTCAGCACTCTATTGTCCCTCTAATCACTCTGACATCAATGCAAATGTAATCGAAAATCAAATCAAAACACTTCATGAGAGCCCGTGAGAAAAGCCCATGCGTGAGAAAACAGAGTTTTGACGGCCTCTGTTAAAAAGAGGAGGATCCCGTCAGCTTTCTATAGGCTAGGACTACTATATTTATTTCTCAACTTTCATAATATTAAGCACATTGCTTCTCTTTATAAAGGGAGTATAGCTGGCTGGCAAGGAAATGAACCGCGTGAAAATCGTCCTCTAATCGCTATTTGAGTGCATAGATGACATGTCTTTTTTTCCCCTGCCCCTGTTCCGAGACCGGTGCATGATAATGGTACATTCTTAATCAAAACTAATTTCATACATATATTATTTAGTATATGTAAAGACAAGATTAAATCAAGAATAGTCTGATGGGTGACAATATTAGCCTATCACTTGTGAATGATGTGTTATCACTTGTGAATGATGTGTTATCACTTGTGAATGATGCCCAGCTTGTGTGCAGTAAGGCAAGAAACAGCGCATGCCTTTTTCATAGTCACACACCTCATGTAGCCTAGCCCATAGGCCAGAATGTTTCGATAAGGTTTGTATCACACAACTAAAGTGGCCAAATAACTTCTTAAAATTAAGCACATTAATCCGCTTTGCAACCAGTGTAGAGCCTAACTGGCATACATAGATGGCGTGTGAGTTTCAAATTTGGGGAAGATAATTTTCACCATAAAAATGCACCTTTATAATAAAGCATTACATGCATAATCTCATTTGTGGTTACTTTTTAGAATGGTGTTTTCCCACTAATTTATTAAATTTTGGAACATTCGCATTTACTGTCGTGTGCGCATTGCTGCGCTTATAATGTGAAGAAATAGCCTAATAGTTTATCAACATTTTAAGCTAAACGTTCTGATCTGTTGCATCAGCCTCATTGCCTTTAAAAGTTATTTTGATGCGAGTGGTTGTATTGATTTGGGATCTATCGCATCCTACAACTGTACAAATATTTATTTCTCACACAGAAGGCCAAGTTGACCAACAGAATAGGTCAACCTTTGTACTATGGGGGATAGTAGATTGTAGATTGACATACTGTAGGCTAGCGCTTACCCTAACCATGGTTTACATCCGATCCTGCAACCTCCGATACATACAGGTAGGCCATATGACCCAGCTTGCTCTGGACTCCAGAGAAGTGACATGATATCCCTAGTTGATATTGGCTGCTAATAGCTATGAATGACTTTAATCTCAAAATGCTGGTGTAAAACTCAGTTTATTTCTAGATCTTGCCTTTTGAAGGTGCATCACTGTTAATGGTTGTAATGACAGGCTACATTTGCGCAGCGATGGTGCGTGCGTGTTTGCGTGAGCGTGCAGGGGGGTATAGTATGGTGTAGTATTGTAGTGTGTTACCTGTTTTGCCTATAATGGCAGTGTTCTTGCTGAAGGCCACCTCATCGCTCAAGCCACAGATGTTCTCACTGAACACACGGAAGGAGTACTCGTTCCCCATGACCAGGTCAGACGCTGTGCAGCTGGGCCGGCGGTTGTGCTCATACACTGTGAACCAACCCTGACCCTGTCTCTTATACACATCTAGATGTGTATAAGAGGACGAGGGTAGAGAGGGCAGAGAAGGAGAGGTGAGGTGGATACACAGTAAAGAAAGAGAGAGCTATAGAGAGAGATGAGGAAAGACAGAGGAGGGAGTTGGAGACCTGGGTCTTCTTTTCAGCCTTCTGGATGGTGTAGCCGGTYATATCAGTGTTGCCTGTGTCTTTGGGGGGCTTCCACTCCAGAGCAGCGTTGAAGCCCCACACCTCTGTTACCATCACATTTATAGGAGGACCTGGCTTGTCTGTGGGGGGGAGAGAGAGAGAGAGAGGAAAAAGTAGGAAGGAGGAAAAAGTACATCTGTGTGTCAGTGAGAAAGAGATCTCTTTTAACAGACAAACAGACAGGAAAAATGGAGCATGTGGAGTGTGTCTCATGTACGTCAGTACTCCAGTATGTTTGTCATTAATCCTGGTCTCTGCCGTGCTGCTGCTGCTGTGACTAAACGTGTGTGGGGGCTGATCTGAGGAGGCTGGGCCCTCTCATTAGCTCACCTCCCAGCAGGGGAAAGGAGACAAAGGCCCCTAATCCCACCCTAATCCCAGTCTACACACCAATAAATCCAATGGAACCCCACTGCATAATCCACCCACCCAGCCATACAGCACCCTGACCCTCACACGGGTGCTAAAAGGAGCAGGAAGGAGGGAAAGAMGGGAGGGAGGGAGCAAAGCGARGGTACGGTGGCAGTCAGGGCAGGAGGGAAGGATTAAGAAGAAAGGAAGAGAGGAATCAGCCTCTTTGATGATTCCCTCCCTACTTTGGAGTCTTAGATCCCCTCCGAGGATTAAATGAGGAATTATCATCACATTAAACTCTGGGGTGTCATCCTAGATTTAAGTCATTGCATCATGGTGGCTCCATATTTGACTGTAATAAATCGTAAAACACACTAGGTATAGTGACTGAAGGGTGAGCGGGGACATACATTTACAGTGGCAAGAAAAAGTATGTGAACCCTTTGGAATTACCTGGACTTCTGCTTAAATTGGTCATAAAATTTGATCTGATCTTCATCTAAGTCACAACATCAGACAAACACAGTCTGCTTAAACTAATAACACACCAACAATTATTCGTTTTCATGTCTTTATTGAACACACCGTGTAAACATTCACAGTGCAGGGTGGGAAAAGTATGTGAACCCTTGGATTTGATAACTGGTTGACCCTCCTTTGGCAACAATAACCTCAACCAAATGTTTTCTGTAGTTGCGGATCAGACCTGCACAACTGTCAGGAGAAATTTTGGACCATTCCTCTTTACCAAACTGTTTCAGTTCAGCAATATTCTTGGGATGTCTGGTGTGAACCGCTCTCTTGAGGTCATGCCACAGCATCTCAATCGAGTTGAGGTCAGGACTCTGACTCCAGAAGGCGTATTTTCTTCTGTTGAAGCCATTCTGTTGTCAATTTACTTCTGTGTTTTGGGTCGTTGTCCTGTGGCATCCCCCAACTTCTGTTGAGCTTCAATTGGCGGATAGATAGCCTTACATTCTCCTGCAAAATGTCTTTATAAACTTGGGAATTCATTTTTCCGTCGATGATTGCAAGCTGTCCAGGCCCTGAGGCAGCAAAGCAGCTCCAAACTATGATGCTCCCTTCACCATACTTTACAGTTGTGATGAGGTTTTAATATTGGTGTGCTGTGCCTTTTTTATCCACACATAGTGTTGTGTGTTCCTTCCAAACAACTCAACTTTAGTTTAATCTGTCCACAGAATATTTTGCCAGTAGCGCTGTGGAACATCCAGATGCTCTTTTGCGAACTTCAGACGTGCAGCAATGTTTTTTTTGGACAGCAGTTGCTTCTTCTGTGGTGTCCTCCCATGAACAGTGTTTTACGTATCGTAGACTCGTCAACAGAGATGTTAGCATGTTCCAGAGATTTCTGCTAGACTTTAGCTGACACTCTAGGATTCTTCTTAACCTCATTGAGCATTCTGCGCTGTGCTCTAGCAGTCATCTTTGCAGGACGGCCACTCCTAGGGAGAGTAGCAACAGTGATGAATTTTCTCCATTTATAGACAATTTGTCTTACCATGGACTGATGAACATCAAGTCTTTTAGAGCTACTTTTGTAACCCTTTCCAGCTTTATGCAAGTCAACCATTCTTAATCTTAGGTCTTCTGAGATCTCTTTTGTTCAAGGCATGGTTCACATCAGGCAATGCTTCTTGTGAATAGCAAACTCACATTTTGTGAATGTTTTTTATAGGGCAGGCCAGTTCTTACCAACATCTCCAATCTCATCTCAATGATTGTATTCCAGGTAAGCTGACTCCTGACACCAATTAGCTTTTGGAGAAGTCATTAGCCTAGGGGTTCACATACCTTTTCCAACCTACACTGCGAATGTTTAAATGATGTACTCAATATAGACAAGAAAAATACAATACTTTGTGTGTTATTAGTTTAAGCACATTGTGTTTGTCTATTGTCGTGACTTAGATGAAGATCAGATCTAATGTTATGACCAACTTATGCAGAAATCCAGATACATCCAAAGGGTTCACATACTTTTTCTTGCCACTGTACATATGACCTCCATCCCAAATGGAAACCCTATTACCTATATAGTGCACTACTTTTGACCAGAGCCCCTAATGATGTTGGTGCCAGTGACTGACCTACGATCT
>NW_019949600.1:1847-10575 GCF_002910315.2 Salvelinus sp. IW2-2015 | reverse complement strand
TGATTTAAAAAAATATATAGAGTAGCCTCCTGGTATGTCTATATCTGTATAGCAGATGTAGCTTACCCACTGGCATTTTCTCTATATCTCTCTTGGGGTTAGGCCTAAGCTTTTCTTCTTTTTATATAGGCTAATATATATAGATATATATTTAAAAATAGATATTTATTTTTTTGCTTATTAGGCCTGTTTTAAAAGACATGTAAATGTGGCTCATTTGCGTCAATATCTCTAATTTATTGATGGCGCGGTTCTGAATTAGCCAGCATGGATGTCCGATACATTTTCTCAAATGTCTGCGCTAAATTTACAAATCTCTCTCCGTTATCATGTCCCGGTGTCAACCTTTTCCTAAAAGCAAAATCTGAAATGTCATATTAATACTTTTTTTGTTGTTGTACCTTTTACCGCTTTTTTCCCAAGTGTACGTTACAGTCTTGTCCCATCCACTGCAACTCCCCTTACCGACACGGGAGAGGTGAAAGGTTGAGAGTCATGCCGTCCTCTGGAAACACAAACCGCTGCCCAAGCCCACTGCCTCACTTAACCTGGCCACACAAAATATGTCAGAGCGAAACACTGTCCCAACTGGTGACTGAAGTTCAGCTTGTAGGCTCTCCTCCACAAGGCAGTGTCTCTAGAGTTGATGCGAACAAGGAAATCCCAGCCAGCACACCCGGACACGCTGGGCCAATTGTGTTCTGCCTCATGAGTCTCCCGGTCACCAGCCAGCTGTACACAGCCTCGATGCAACCCAGCGTTCTAGAATGACGCTTCAAGCACTGCCAATGCCTTAGACCGCTGCCGCCACTCGGGAGCGCCCTAGACAATTGTTTTTAATGAAGATTTTTGACATATTGCATGAAAATCTGTCGCCAATTTGGATGGAAACCTAGCCTTAACTGTGCTAGTCCAGTGTCATTTTTGAATTTATGGCCTGCACATCATGGTTCACCAGCAGCCCCAAACTTCTAAAACATAAGCCTACTGTACCACGCCAAAACAGCCTTGCAGAATTGTACTTAAACTCCCCCCTCATACTTCATCTGGAGCGTTCGAGCATTTTTTCATGTCTATCTCTGTAATTGTGTCTGTATCTAGGCTATTTATGTAAAAAGAATAGGGACAACAATTATATGTTTGTTTTTTTTACCGACAAATAAAACTCAATCAGATAAATTCAAACTGTGCAGCCCAGCCAATGACATGAATGCGAAAAGCAGACATCTGTTACAAAACACCAAAAAGTCGCCCCTACATTCCCTATACTGGGTATAGCCTACAACGGTAGGGAGGAAGGTATTTTCCTGTTTGTCAAGATCGACACTTGGTATTTATTAGGATTCCCCATTAGCCACTGCAAAAGCATCAGCTACGTCTTCCTGGGGCGTCCACATAAAACATGACATTAGCTACAGAACATTATAGTCAAAGACTTGAATACATCTTAAAACGTCACACATAGCCTACATATCCAGTACCATACACAAATAATTTAGGGACTAATACAAAGTACAGCTGCAAATCACAGTACAAATATTATATATTAAAATGTCTGTGTCTCTTCTCAGTCCACTTTGTGCCAGTAAGGTGTTCTTTTTATCTGTTTTTTCAACCACTTGAGTTACCTGTCGGCTGGACAGAGAGTTCCATGTAGTCATGGCTCTATTTTTAATACTGTGCGGTTTTCCCAGCTCGGTTTCTGGACCTGGGGACTAGTCTATTTATTGTTTGGTTTTGAAAATGCCAAAACCGATGACATTGAAGTGCCCACGAAGTCGGCATGCATCGGTTTTATTTGTTGGTGGTGCATTCGCGCCACCGCGAAACCAGCCGCCTCTCCCCAGTTAAATGTTTGATCAGAATTGGGCTGCCGTGTGAACACAACCTTTGATTGTCATCTGGTCTCTGGGCTACTATTGTAACTACAGCCGATAGACCAGAGTGAGCCCAAATGGACACAACCACGCGCTCTATATTAACCTATAGCCCCTTCAAAACCAATGCTGCGACCTCAAGAAGCCCATTCCACTGACTTTTTTTCATTGTCCCTCCAATTCCAGGCACTGATTTAGACCTAGCGTCCACCAATTGGGTTTAATTAATTTATCAGGATATAACCTTCATGAGGTAAGAGTTTTTGAATCCCCTGACCTATAGCATATTTATTTTAAGCTATTAAGGTGAACTGTATTGATTATTAGAAGCGCCTAACCAACATGTAATGATCTATCGTTTTAACTGAAGAGCAGCCTTGGCTTGATTAACATCATTTTTTTGTCACCCTGGTATGTTTAGGGTATGGGTCGCTGTTCTAGACCTCCAATCCTTCCAATAAAGACATCCGAATTATTTACATTTTCAGCACAGAGCTTCTCATTCCAGATCCTGCCCGCCAATCTGTATTGATGAATGACCACCAAAGTTCTATACCAATTTCTAACTTTCTGGTGTGTTGACTGCATTATATTACTTTCTATTCTCTCCCAATCCAATTTCATGACCTTACTTTATATTTCTTTAATTTGCCTGACTGGGTTGTTGTTCAAGAGAAATACACTGTTTGTGGTCAGCCTCAGATGCGTAACAGTAACCTAGATCAAGAACAAAACCAGGAACGGTAACCAAAACAGTAGGCGTGGCTTGCGTTGACAAACATTGTTGTCCCTAGTAGACCAGCGTTAGTGGTCTCAGTTTGGCCGTAGAAACTGAGAGCTGATCGATAGGTGGCGACATACGCCGCTAAAGAGCTACAAGGTAAATTGAGTGGACAGGAGATTGCGGGGTGTGCTACAGCGGTGACCCTCAGTCACTATTGCTGCTCGTGTTGTGTGTGTGTGTGGTGTGTGTGTGTGCGGTGTGGTGTGTGTGTGTGTTGCTGTGTGTGTGTGTGTGTGTTGTGGTGTGTGTGGTGGTGCTGGTGTGTGTGTGCTGTGTGTGTGGTGTTGTGTGTGTGTGTACAACCTTCACAGTGTGGAGACAACACTGCCTACTCTCATTAATGACTGATCCCATGCATTGACCAGATGACCAGACTCAAACTCAGGCTGCTGCGAGAAGGTCATTGATTATTCATTGATTGGCAGTTTTTAAAGTTTTTGATATCAAATAATCATCTGCCGATTCATTTACTTCGATAGACAGAAATGCCATGTTTAACTTATGAGTGTAACAAAGAGTAGTAAAAAGAGAACATCTTTTTTCTGATGTGCAGTTCTGGCTGCCCCACAGCCTCTTGCTTGACTACTGACTACTCACCTCCTGCTTGTCTTCATGCCACAGAGACTTGGAGAATGAAGAGGGACAACAAAAAAAAACAAAAACTGGACCGGCCAGAGCAGAATCTGCCCTATCCACCAGCTAAGACTACAAAATGTCTTGAAAACAAAATACTTGCTAATGAAGCGCTTGAAGTACAAGCAACCCCTGATTTGCTTCCTTTTTGCTATGTGCTAGTTTTCTGACGTTACTTCTTATTCCTATTTCTGATTGGCCACGGGGAGTTTTGGATGGGCAGGTGGTATGCGCTGCCACAGTGTGCTTAGACGAAAAAAGGACCTGCCTGCAAAGACTGAGGGCTCATATGACATCATTATTATTAAGATATTTATTTCACCATCATTATCATCAACTTCACATGGTAAGGCTGTGATGCACGTGTACCTGCAGGAGCAGCACATGTTGGAGGACCTAGCCAGACCTCACACCCTGCGGTGCGGACAGGGAGACGGTACCGCCAGACCTCCTCCCTCCTTCCTGATCCTCTGCCTTCCGACTCGGCCCCCATCCATATCTACAGCCTGCCCCTTTGCACCCCCCCGCCTCCACCCCCGCCACAGCCCCCACGCATCATTCAGCAATGGTGAGACAACAAATCCTTCTCTCTCTCCCTCTGTTCTTCTCCTCTCCATCTATCTTCCTGCTTGCCTTCTCCTTTTCTCGTTTCTCTCTTCACACACAGACAGCTGAATGCTATTTCTCTCTTGCGTCATGTAAGTTGCCCCAGCAGCCTTACTACCTTCATACAGAGTTACCACAGCAAAACAGCCCCTCATACAACAGATACCCCCTCCTCAGCCTTTACCCTGCACCACGGTCTGCGCGAGCATCACAAGAAGGTAAACACACACACAAATGCAGCTACTGGTGCTGTTGTGTTGCTATACTCATAATGTTTATTTTCAGTATGTGATGTGTGTGTTAGACATGGTGGCAGCTCGATCGTTGATGCCAGAATGCTCAGATGCCATTCAGATCATAATGCACAACATGATGCCTGAAAGCCAATACCTCCCACAGCCTGTCACCACCTAACCCAGGACAGGTCAGTATCACACATCACCCACATCATTTATGTCAAATCGCTATTTGTCACAAGCGCCTGAATACACAGTTGCTAGACCTTACAAGTGAAATTCTTACTCTACAAGCCCCTTAACCAACAATATAGTTCAAGAAATAGACCTTAAGAAAATATTTTACTAAATAAATAAAAAGTAACAGAATAAAATCAATAACTGAGCGCTATTTAAAGGGGCCTGGTACCGCCGCAATCCGCGCCCGGTACGAGTCAATGGTGCCGGGTACAGGTTAGCAAGAGGTCCATTTGTACATGCTAGGTAGGGGGGGAGGTTAAAGTGACTATGCCATAAATATATAACAGTGCACTAGCACAGTTGTAAAAACAAAGGTGGGGGGGCGGGGTCAATGTAAATAGTCCCGATTGCCATTTGAGGATTAATTGTTCAGCAGTCTTATGGTTCCTGTCACCCACATACCAAAGATCATGCCTTTTTGGAATTCTTAACATCTTATATTTGTTACTTTGTTTTCATCTTGATGTTGACTTCATCCAGGATGTTGTTGTGAGGTCAGCGGTCAAACCAAGAGGAAACTCCGTCCACCACCATCACTACGGCCCCCAGGCCCAATTGCTACCTCCCATTGGCTATCCCATGTGGCCCTCGATGACGTCATCGCTACCTGAAGGGCAGGGCGGGCCTCATATGCCGTCCGTGCAGCATGTGACCCGCCCCATCTCATTGCCCCCACTTAACATGTATTAGCCTAGCCCTGAACAATATTCCCTAACCCCGATCTTGAGATATTGTCTTCATATTTCAAAATATATACAGATAGATGATTGATTGTAAATGTAAAATGTATACATTGATATTATGTTTGATAAGCATCGTTTCAGTATAGCCAAATATAATGGTTGAATGGAGAATTTGCTTCTTGGCACTGGCAACATGTTCTAAATTCAAATGTGTTGGCCTACTATGATTCGTGGTTGCAAAAGAGTGTGCAAATGACAAAGGTCTGTAAACATGCATCAGGACTTCAAAATAAATAAAACAAGATTTGCAAACATGCTTCTTGATCGGTTTTATTCTGTATTTAATCCAAATCACAAAACTCTTCATCTATCTGTCCTTGCTTCTTGTTCCGTTTTATTCTGTAGTTAATCCAAAACTCTCCATCTGTCAAACCTTGCTTCTTGGCACTGACCCACACCACAAGTAGAAGTCATACAGTACTCAAAACTAACTTAAGTTATTCTTACAGCAAATGCAAAAATAAAAACATCAGATTAGTTAGGAAATCAAATATTCTCATAATCCAAAAACAAAGTCACTCGCATTCATTGTCCAACCGTCATTTCTGAAAGTCACGTATGACATATTAGTCAAATGATCCATTCATTATTTTAACTCCCTGAAGTCCGTCCAAACACACCCACTGCATGCACATGAAACAAACATAATTATCGTATGATTAATGTGATCAACTCTGTTACAGAGGCATGATGGGATACAGAGAAAACACTTGGACTCTTTCCCATGTAAGGAAAATGGCGAGAGGGTGAGACCACTAAGYGAAGATGAAGTTAGGATGGAAAGAAAGGTAGAGCGAGAGAGGGCGCAACAGAGRKASAGAAATKAGGTAGGGGGGACTATTCYGGACTGAGCTGAATTGTGGCTCGTCCATGTTAAGGCATGGATATAAACCCACTAACTCTTATTAGAAATATAGGTGTATATATTATCTATAATCTACTGGTACATATCTATACCTCTGTGGTGTGTACCATTGCAAACTAGTCAGCAGATACTGTAAATACATACCAACATATGTAATACACCCAGTACTATGAGTGGAAAAACTGGTTCCTATTGGAACTCATTTAAAAATACTGGTTCCTATTGGATCTCATGTAGAAATACGAGGGCTAGGGTTCTGGCTGAGAAACATCGAGCAGGGATCCAGGTCCCTTGGAGGGTGTAATCACGGACCATCGTGCGCCATGGTCCATCTGAACCGCAGCGAAGACAACCTTCCTTAAGTACTCAGCGGGTGAGGTGGTGAAAATGGGAGGGGCCAATAGAAGTATTAGATGGTACGGCGATGACGGAACGAGCTCAGAGAGGGGGATTTCTATATTAACAAACCAGATCAGAAATCATGCTTCCCGGATTCGGCCATTTTACGTTGACTCTTCCAATATTCTCGAGGGAAGTAGAAACATTGGGCGGGTTAGAAATGACACTTTCTCAAAAGGATCTTACCGGGAAATTGATTCCTCTTCTCTCAGTAGCTGCTGCCACACAAACCAATCAACCCACTGCACTCAACTTCAAATTCCTGTGATCAGATACTTGTTGTTGAGAAAAGGACAGGGATGAGAAAGGCTAGGTATAATGACAGGGTACGTGTTATTGGAGGCGAGGAGTGCTGGTGTGGTGTGTTTTATTACCTGTAGTAGTGTGTTCAGATTCGCTCCTCAACTGAGAGGATATCGTGTCCAGTCTCTTGTCCCTACCCAGCTGCCACACCGCAGAACACGCTAGGAGTGGGCATTTACACACATACTTTAGAGCAGCGCCGGCCATAGATTCAGCACCTAACACACCAGAGTATTAACCCCACACAGCTGCCATTAACCACACGGGTAAGAAGAGCAGTATCAACACACACAACAACACACTCACAATTACAAACACACACACACACACACACACACACACACACACATACACAACTCACACACACACCAACACACTCAACAACACACACACAATCTACACTCACTCGCACACATTCCGCCTCATCATTACATCACATACACATCACATCTTTAAAACACACACACACACTACCTGAGTCCTTTAGCGGTTATCTTTCCACGTGTAGCCTCCTTCTGAGATCTCCACTGTCCACAGTCCTCGCTCCAGGGTGGAGCCAGGGCCACGGGACGTAAACCACACATATTAACCAGTGGACATAGTTGTCAATACCTGGTGACATACCTACTTTCATAATGTTGTTTGTCTGTTGATCATACTATATGCATCATGATACTCAACCTCTGCAGGACTTCCTGTAGGACCCGCTCGGCTGTAGCACCGCTTGACAACTCTGTATTCCATTAAGAGGGAGCCCAAAAGGCATAGGCTCTTGGCTGCCACATACAGCCAGACTGACAGCTTCAGAAAAACACTCGAGTAGAGAGAGGGGGGACGTGGAGGGGAAACGTGTCCTTATAGACATTGAGTGAATGGGGTTGTAAGAGAACAGGAAGTTTTGAGTGTTTATAGGAGTTGTTGTTAGACTACAGTTAATCAACCAGTTAGTTGTCTCTATGATACTCACATCTCAAGCTCTGAGAGAGACGCCTTGCCTGGGGAAGAAACGAGAGAGAGAGATTGTGGCACGTGAGTTGAAAAAGAAGAGTCGGAAAATGTATCCGCACTTCTTGATTTCGCTTTAAGCAATAATTTTATTAGAACCCAGGGACTATCGTGACAAATAACACCCGACTATAGGTCTGTTTTAAAAACGCGACGCGGAGCGTAACGAGGAACATCCTTAGGAAGGGTGTTATTCACGATAATCCCAGGTTTCGAGTGCCCTTATTGCTTTAACAAACACTTGCCACACTATAAAAAGATTAACAACTGTTTGATCATAAAATAGTTACATTTGTTTATTTCATCCTTCCCCAGACAATATAGTCAGAGCAAAAGCAGTCGTTAGGTAGCTGAGATTCTGAGTTGCTAGCCAAGCGGCTGGTTGTCTATTCTATTGACATGGTTGTCAGCCAAGCGGGCTGGGGGTTGGTCTTTATTCTTAGTTGACATGGTGTTTCAGCCAGCGTGGTGGCTGGTTTGAGGGTCTTATCTATTCTATTTTGTGAGGATGGTTGTCAGCCAGCGGCCTGCGTTGATCTATTCTCGTGATTGAACATGGTGATTCAAGCCGATGCGGTTTGGCCTGGTGTGTCTATTTCGTTATTTTGGATGCAGTGGTTGTTCAGGCCAAGCTGCTGTGTTTCTCTTGCTATTTGACATGTGGTTGTCAGGCGCCTAAGGTCGGGTGCTGTGTTGTCGTATGTTCTAGTTGTTGGGATCAGTTGGTGTGTCAGGTTGCTCGCATGGCTGTGCTGGTTGTGTTCTTAGATTCTTATTGGACATGGGTTTGTGTTCAGCTGCAAGCTCGGGCTGTGTTGTCTATGTTCTATATTCGACATGGTTGGTTTGTGTCTGTGTCGCATAGGCTGGGCTGGTTGGTCTGATTGTCTATTTGACGGATTGGTGTGTTCAGCCAAGGGGTCGAGTGTTGGTTCTTATTCTAACATGGAGAACATGGTGTATGCCACACTTAATGCTTGGCTGTTATGTGTACTATTCTGCATGTGATGGTTAGTACAGCACCACGCCTGGCTGGT
>NW_019949600.1:0-1822 GCF_002910315.2 Salvelinus sp. IW2-2015 | reverse complement strand
TGTAGAGGGGAAGATAAGGGATCCACAGAGGTATTGAACAAAGTCAGAGACTGCAGCTTGGTACATTTGGAAGTTTAAACAGAGGGTCGTATAGCGAAACAGTTAAGTCACCACCACCAGACCTTTACACAAGCAAAGAGATAGCAGAAGTATCTGGAGGGGTCAGCTTGTGGTGAACACATTATCAAAATGTTTGGCAAAACAGATGTCCCAGAAGATTTTTCAATATGTTGACGATCCAGGTGAGAAAGTCTGTTGTCGGCATGTGTTACTGTTCACTGTGTTTGTTGTGTGTGTGTGTTAAGGCGAGGCTATCTGAACACCCCCACGTTGATTGACAGGCCACCTCTGGCTCTGGCCTTGATTGGCCCCATCTTCTCTCTGTCCCACCCCTTTTGGTCCTCAACTTCAGCCCCGCACCCTGCCCCCTCTACAGGAAGTAAAAAGGAAATAGTATCAATGTAAATGATACATTTACTTATTGTAATATTAATTACTTTAACTATAAATACACTTTCTTGTAAAGCTAATGTCAGGTTGTCTATTCTATTGACATGGTTGTCAGCCAAGCTGGCTGGTTGTCTATTCTATTGACATGGTTGTCAGCCAAGCTGGCTGGTTGTCTATTCTGTTGACATGGTTGTCAGCCAAGCGGGCAGGTTGTCTATTCTATTGACATGGTTGTCAGCCAAGCAGGCTGGTTGTCTATTCTATTGACATGGTTGTCAGCCAAGCGGGCTGGTCGTCCATTCTAAGCAAAACACTTTTTGCATTGCAAGTTGGCTTCTTCTCCTTGGCCAACTAGTCAACTAAAGCAAACCCACAATCACGACAAGCAGCTGAACTGACAGCAAACTATGTGCATTTTCGTTTGTTTTACCTTTATTTCTATTGCCATTTCTTTGGATATATCCATTATAATGAGTCTCCTCTGGACACGATCATTCTCTATGGCACGGTGGAGATCTCTATGGCACGGTGGAGATGGCAGGCAACAAGGTTTAGACAAACCTCAACTGTTGCAAACCAAATGCTAGGATGGAAGCATAGGGAAATCCTGTCGAGACATTTCTCTCCAGGGGAGTTTATTAATTGCCTGGCTGGGCTGTGGGACGCTGAAGGAGCATTGATCATTCAAATTAAACTTAACAGGCATTACCCGGGTGATTGTCGTGAATAACTCCCTGTATCAACCAATCAGCATCCAAACAACCCGTTTTATAATTCTGGTTACTGACCTCGTCCATCAAAGCCTCTCCCACCTCCTCACACCAGTCCAGCCTCCTTAGATGCCAACCGTTCCCTGTACACACACACACACACACACACACACACACACACACACACACACACTATTAACCCACATCATTACCCCTACACCATTAACCCACACCATTAACACAAATGCACACACAGGGGAGAAGAGACACGCTCTATAATCTAGTAGTTTTACCTTCAAGTCTTGCTGACTCCAACATTGTCTTGAGACACTACAATAGAATGTATAGATAGGATTAGCACTCATTAGCAGAGAAGCAGATACACTGTCTGACAGAGAGACAGACACAGGCAGGCAGGCAGGCAGATAGACAGACCAGCAGACCAAACAATACGCAGTCAGTCCCCACCTGTTTAACTGTGCTGGACTGCTCTACAATGATTTCCCCCTCCAAGCCAGAGGAGGGTGCTGTCCCCACACTGAAGTACAGGAACAGCTGTGTGTCTTTGGGGGCCGTTCCAGGACAGAGGGACAGGGAGGTCATCAGCCTAACCCCAGCGTCACGAACACTCAGCTCCTCACACACTGTGGGAGGCAACACAC
>NW_019949599.1:8199-10578 GCF_002910315.2 Salvelinus sp. IW2-2015 | reverse complement strand
GTTCTACAGACAGGATTATATTCAACTTATTACAAATTCACTCAATGTATCCACAATATCCTAGTCTGGGATCTCAAAAGTATAACATACACTAAAAGTGAGAGACTGCTGCTTTTATACAACAGGCCTTTGGAATTAAATTCCAGAAAATGATGTCATGGCTTTAGAAGCTTCTGATAGGCTAATTGACATAATTTGAGTCAATTGGAGGTGTACCTGTGGATGTATTTCAAGGCCTACCTTCAAACTCAGCGCCCCTTTGCCTGACATCATGGGAAAATCAAAATAAATCAGCCAAGAACACAGAAAAAAATTGTAGACTTCCACAAGTCTGGTTCATGCTTGGGAACAATTTGCAAATGCCTGAAGGTACCAAGTTAATCTGTACAAACAACAGTATGCAAGTATAAACACCATGGGACCACGCAGCTGTCATACCACTCAGGAAGGAGACACGTTCTGTCTCCTACAGATGAACGTACTTTGGTGCGAAAAGTGCAAATCAATCCCAGAACAATAACAAAGGACCTTGTGAAGATCCTGGAGGAAACAGGTACAAAAGTATCTATATCCACAGTAAAACGAGTCCTGTGTCGACATAACCTGAAAGGACACTTAGCAAGGAAGAAGCCACTGCTCCAAAACTGCCATAAAAAAGCCAGACTACGGTTTGCAACTGCACATGGGTACAAAGATCGTACTTTTTGGAGAAATGAGCTCTGGTCTGATGAAACAAAAATAGAAGTTTGGCCATAATGACCATCGTTATGTTTGGAGGAAAAGGGGGAGGCTTGCAAGCAAAAGAACACCATCCTAACCGTGAAACACGGGGGTGGCAGCATCATGTTGTGGGGGTGCTTTGCTGCAGGAGGGACTGGTGCACTTCACAAAATAGATGGCATCGTCAGGCAGGAAAAATATGTGGATATACTGAATCAACATCTCAAGACATCAGCCAGGAAGTTAAAGCTTGATCACAAATTGGTCTTCCAAATGGACAATGACCCCATGCATACTTCCAAAGTTGTGGCAAAATGGCTTAAGGACAACAAAGTCAAGGTATTGGAGTGGCCATCACAAAGACCTGAACTCAATTCCATAGAATATTACTGGGCAAAACTGAAAAAGTATGTGTGAGCAAGGAGGCCTACAAACCTGACTCAGTTGCACCAGCTCTGTCAGGAGGAATGGGCCAAAATTCCCCCAACTTATTGTGGGAAGATTGTGGAAGGCTACTCGAAACGTTTGACCCAAGTTAAACAATTTAACGGCAATGCTACAAAATACTAATTGAGTGTATGTAAACTTCTGACCCACTGGGAATGTGATGAAAGAAATAAAAGCTGAAGTAAATTATTCTCTCTACTATTATTGTCACGTTCCTGACCTGTTTTCTCTTATTTTTGTATGTGTTTAGTTGGTCAGGGCGTGAGTTGGGGTGGGCATTCTATGTTATGTGTTTCTATGTTTGTTTAAATGGGTTGCCTGATATGGTTCTCAATTAGAGGCAGGTGTTTGACATTTCCTCTGATTGAGAACCATATTAAGGTAGATGTTCTCACTGTTTGTTTGTGGGTGATTGTCTTCCGTGTCTGTATGTATGTTTTACCACACGGGACTGTATCGTTTGTTTGTAGTCTGTACCTGTTCGTGCGTTCTTCGTGTTCTGTAAGTTCGTTTGTTCAGGTCTGTTGACTTCGTTTATTATTTTGTAAATTCTCAAGTGTGTTTAGTTTCCGTCTTGTTAAATAAATATCATTATGTATTCATCACCCGCTGCGCCTTGGTCCGCTCACTCACCTAAAGACGACYGTTACAGAATCACCCACCAACAAAGGATCAGGCAGCGGGGAAAAGGAAAGCAACAGCGCACGAAGGAGGAATGGACATGGGAGGATGTTTTGGACGGCAAGGGTTGCTACACATGGGAGGAGATCCTGGCTGGTAGAGATCGCCTCCCATGGGAACAGCTGGAGGCAATTAGAAGAGCAGAGGCAACCGGAGAGAGGAACCGGCGTTATGAGGGTACGCGGTAAGCACGGAAGCCTGTGAGTCAAGCCCAAAAATTTCTTGGGAGGGGGCTAAAAGGGAGTGTGGTGAAGTCAGGTAGGAGACCTGCGCATACTCCCTGTACTTACCGTGGAGAGCGAGAGTACGGGCAGACACCGTGTTACGCAGTAGAGCGCATGGTGTCTCCTGTACGTGTTCATAGCCCGGTGCGGGTTATTCCACCTCCCCGCACTGGCAGGGCTAGATTGGGCATTGAGCCAGGTGCCATGAAGCCGGCTCAACTCGTCTGGTCTCCAGTGCGTCTCCTCGGGCCGGCATACATGGCACCAGCCTTACGCATGGTGTCCCCGGTTCGCCTACATAGCCCGG
>NW_019949599.1:0-1234 GCF_002910315.2 Salvelinus sp. IW2-2015 | reverse complement strand
GATGGTTGGGAGAAGTTGCTCTCGGAGGATGTGTTGGTACCATTCTTTATTCATGGCTGTGTTCTTAGGCAAAATTGTGAGTGAGCCCACTGCCTTGGCTGAGAAGCAACCCCACATATGAATGGTCTCAGGATGCTTTACTGTTGGCATGACACAGGACTGATGGTAGCGCTCACCTTGTCTTCTCCGGACAAGCTTTTTTCCAGATGCCCCAAACAATCGGAAAGGGGATTCATCAGAGGAAATGACTTTACGCCAGTCCTCAGCAGTCCAATCCCTGTACCTTTTGCAGAATATCATTCTGACCCTGATGTTTTTCCTAGAGAGAAGTGGCTTCTTTGCTGCCCTTCTTGACACTAGGCCATCCTCCAAAATTCTTCACCTCACTGTGCGTGCAGATGCACTCACACCTGCCTGCTGCCATTCCTGAGCAAGCTCTGTACTGGGGGTGCCCCGATCCCGCAGCTGAATCAACTTTAGGAGACGGTCCTGGTGCTTGCTGGACGTTCTTGGGCGCCCTGAAGCCTTCTTCATAACAATTGAACCGCCCTCCTTGAAGTTCTTGATGATCCGATAAATGGTTGATTTAGGTGCAGTCTTACTGGCAGCAATATCCTTGCCTGTGAAGCCCTTTTTGTCCAAAGCAATGATGACGGCACGTGTCTCCTTGCAAGTAACCGTGGTTGACAGAGGAAGAACAATGATTCCAAGCACTCCACCAATGATTCCAACACTCACACCTGTGTAAACGAGAGAATCACTGACATGATGTCAGCTGGTCCTTTTGTGGCAGGGCTGAAATGCAGTGAAAATGTTTTTGGGGGATTCAGTTCATTTGCATGGCAAAGAGGGACTTTGCAATTAATTGCAATTAATTTGATCACTCTTCATAACATTCTGGCGTATACGTATGCAAATTGCCATCATGCAAACTGAGGCAGCAGACTTTGTGAAAATTAATATTTGTGTCATTCTCAAAACTTTTGGCCACGACTGTATTTGGCTAAGGTGTATGTAAACTTTCGAATTCAACTGTATCTCAAGCCTCTGTCTCTCCATCTTTCTCTCCATCTCTCTCTCTTTCTGCTTGAGTATGTTCCCTAACACCTAGAGAAAGAGAAAGCTTGAGAGCACTGGAGTGCATAACTGTCAACACGGGGAAAGGAGGTGGAGAGGTGTGTGTTACTTTTTGTGTGCATGTGAATGTGTAACTTCAGTGTGTGTGTGCATGTGT
>NW_019949598.1:0-10580 GCF_002910315.2 Salvelinus sp. IW2-2015 | reverse complement strand
ACTAGGTAACTACTAGGTATCTACTAGGTAACTACTAGGTATCTTACTAGGTAACTACCAGGTAACTACTAGGTATCTACTAGGTAACTACTAGGACAATGATTCCTAACAGTAAACACAAGCACACCTGACTCAACTTGTTAACTAGTCATCAAGCCCTGGATGACTTAATTTAAAAAATATATTTTTTTTAATTTAAACTTTATTTAACGAGGCAAGTCAGTTAAGAACAAATTCTTATTTACAATGAGGGCCTAGGAACAGTGGGCTAACTGCCTTGTTCAGGGGCAGAACGAGATATTTTTACCTTGTCAGCTCGGGGATTCGATCTAGAAACCTTTCAGTTACTGGCTCAACCACTAGGCTACCTGCCGCCCCAAACCCCAATCAGGTGACTTTGCCCGGGGTTACAACAACAATGTGTGCTGTTGGCGGTACCGGAGGACTGGAGTTGGGAAAGAGACGGATTTATTTAACTAGGCAAGTCAGAAACACTGTACTAGGTAACCAAATGGTAACCAATATCCTCTACTAGGTAACTAACACATTTTAGTCCACTGAATATCCTGTGTTGTTGGTTTGATGTACCGTGCAAAGAAGTACAAGCTTATATCTTTCTTCCCTCAGGTCAAACATTGTCCATCGAAAACCCATTGGAAAGGTATCCTTTTGCACGGTTAATGTCAACCGAAATACACTGACATGCAAAATGATTAGGGTTGAGCCGATATATGATGAAATTGAATATCGTGATATTTGACATTGACAATATGTCAGAAAGTGCAAGAAGGTATATTGTGATGTTCAAGACCATACTCTATTTGAACAGTTTTATTTGTTAGGCTGTATCAATATGGTAAATGAAGTCTAAATAAATTAACTAAGCCTTATTTTTTCACCACACAAAGATTATTTACTGAGAATGTGATTATAATATTGTATAAAATATCAACTATTGTAGTCTGGAATGATCTAGTCATTACTAGGCCAAAATGATTATATCAGGTATTGCAATATTTGGAGTAGCATATTTAATTTCAGAATTAGTTAGGGTTAAGTTAAGGGTCAGTTCTAGATTTTGATGAGTGGTTTTACAGGTCAGGAGTGTCCTTATTGCCTCTGAAAGTGTGTCAGATAAGGTGAGCAGTTCTCAACTTTTCTGTCCAGCATCTCTGGTCTATTGACGGCAGCAGAGTCTCACAGACAGTCAGCGGCTCAGACTGAGGATGACCATCAGTCTCCACTAGACATCTCCTCCCTCCATCTCTCCCAGGTATCTATCTCTCTCCTCCCTCCATCTCTCCCAGGTATCTATCTCTGTCCTCCCTCCATCTCTCCCAGGTATCTATCTCTGTCCTCCCTCCATCTCTCCCAGGTATCTATCTCTGGCCTCCCCTCCAGTCTCTGCCCAGGTATCGATTCTCTACGGCCTTCGTCCAGTCGTCTCCCAGGTAAGTCTACTCTGGCTCTCCCTCCCATCTGCTCGCCCGAGGTATCCTCATCTTGGCTCCTCTCCATACTCTCCCTAGGTATCCTATCTCTGTCCGTCACGAGGACGCGGCTGCATGGGTCGCGACTGGCTCTCTCTGTCGGCCAAGATGTATGCATATCTTGCTGGCGTCTCGTGGCCTCCATCGATGCGTTCCACGGCAGGTATCTAATGCTCGGCACGTGGCTTCCGATTCTCTCCGGGTATCATCCCCTGCCTCCTCCGATCTCTCTCCAGTTAATCATCTCTGGCCTCACTCATGTGCATGCTCAGAGTATGCTAATGGCTCTGCGCCGTTCGCTCCATAGTCGTCCCTAGGATATCTTATCTCTGTCCCTGCCCATCGTATCACATGCAGGCTGCTCCCAGGTATAAGTTAGTATCTCTCAGCGTGAGTGGCGACATCAGTAGAATACTAAGCAGCTCGCAGCTAAGCAGGATTGAGGCTACGAGAGAGCAGCGTTGATCGGTTGCATCGTGTGGAGGAGCGCGTGGTAGAACTAGTCATGGTAGCGTATAGCCAGCAGTGTACTTGATCTCACTGAAGTGGTACCGTCAAGGATGCACGTCAAAGTCCGCATTCATTGCGCTAGGATAACAGATTTAAATCTTTATGCGTTTCTCAATCCATAGTGACGATCACTATGCTTCCGCGGTCCGATATTATCCTATTTCACGCGTATAGACCATCAACGCAGCTTCTGGCGTATGGCATTGCATAGTAAGGCGATATAGGATCTACGTATCTTTCCAGGTAGCTCAAATTAAGTGAGCACCGGGCGGTATACGACAGGTCTGGGTACTGGTGGTTGCGCATGAGCTAAGCGTGACTACTCTCCTCCATCAGCACCCGAGCACGTTACGAGCCCCGCCGACGCCGATAGTCCAGGTGTGGGCTGCAGTTGCGCATCGGCGCTGAGCGTGGCGCTGCGCAGCCTTCAACCGCGAGACGATATAGTGCCAGGGGTCATATTTCCAGACATCACGATCGCAGAGGCATTGTGAGGGTCAGTAGCGGGCCGAGCTGGCTCAGATTATTAGATTGAGCCTATTGAGACTCGAACGACAGTGGGTCTGCACTGGACGGTGCAGTGAGCACTGTCATTATCGATTCAGTAGGGCTGCCATCTCTTAACGGGCCTATGGGACTGTAGTGCTGTGCTGCGAATATATCGCCATATACTGCAAGCATTTCGGCTGTACATTAGTCTTTTTCTCACTTTTTTTCTTCTTTCTCTCTTCTTTTTTTATTTCTTTATATTTTTTTTTTCTCTCTTATTTTTATTTATTCTCTCTCTTGTTTTTTTTTTCGCTCCGCCAATAACTACGTATCTATTTTCCTCCGCTTTTTGTCACGATCTATTACTATCTACTCTGCTGTCTTCCCCCTAATCTCTCATCAGGTAGGCTACCTCCAGGTATCTTTCTCCTCCATCCTCCAAGCTAACGGTAGTCTATTAGCTGGGGTGCTGGGACCTACAGGGTTCAAGTCTAAGGGGTCAGTCTATCTCCTGGCTGGTCCTTTTGCAGGAATGGCCATGATAAGAACAAGGAGATGTGGAATCTGAAGGAGCATCTAGAAAAGACTTTGGTGGCTCACCTCGCATCACAAGGAACACATGCAGCTGGTGACGCTGTGGTCATACTCAGAGGCCAAGTGGGTAGGATCCGTTTCATTGGATTTCTTCAGTGGGTAGGATCTTCAGTGGGTAGATGCTCATGTTGGGGTAAGGTATCTTCAGGTGGAGGTAGGAATCTTCGAGCTTGTTAGGATCTTCAATGCTTCATTTCTGGGCTTTCACTTTGTGACCATCCTTGTTATCATGTTGGCCCATTTCCAGTTTAAATTGATTCTGGTGGTAAAATGTTTTAAATCCGTCCTCCAGATGAAATACACTCTTCAGACCAGGAGGAGGGAAGTTTACTAGAGGAACAGGTCTGCTCTTTATTATTAGAATATAATAATATCTTTATTCAACAACATGTGGCACTGCTGTAAAATCACACTCCAAGTAACATCAGCATCAGTTAGAAGAGAACATGGACACAGACCTATTCATTGATTAAGTACTGTGCTGTAGAGTCATTATTCTGTTATATACTGCATACAGTTGTGCGTCCCAAATGGCACCCTATTCCCTTAAAGTGTACTGTGCACTATTTTTGATCTGTGCCCAAGGCTCTGGTCAAAAGTAGTGCACTATGTAGGGAATTGGGTGCCATTTAGGAGGCCTCGTAACTTGTGTTATACAGTGCATTCTGAAAGTATTCAGACCCCTTCACTTTTTCTACATTTTGTTACCTTACAGCCGTATTCTAAAATGGATTAAATATAATGTTTTCCTCATCAATATACACACACTACCCCATAATGGCAAAGCAAAAGCAGGTTTTTAGAAATGTTTGCTAATTTATTAAAAATAAAAAACAGAAATACTGCCACGGCCGTCGTAGGGAGGAGACCAAGGCGCAGTGTGATAAGTGTATATTCTTCTTTATTTAAAGAATGAACATTGAACAAAACGAACCGTGAAGCTAATATGGCTAGTGCAGACAGGCAACTAAACATAGAATAAGAACCCAAATACCAAAGGGAAAATGGCAACCTAAATATGATCCCCAATCAGAGACAACAATAAACAGCTGCCTCTGATTGGGAACCAATTCAGGCCACCATAACCCTACATATGCCTAGACTTACAAACACCCCTAGACATACAAAAACCCTAGACAATACAAAACAAGCATACCCACCCTCGTCACACCCTGACCTAACCAAAATAATAAAGAAATAATAGATAACTAAGGTCAGGGCGTGACAAATACCTTATTTATCGAAATTGAGCTCAGGTGCATCCTGTTTCCATTGATCATCCTTGAACTTAAATTAAATTGATTGGACATGATTTGGAAAGGCACACACCTGTCTATATAAGGTCCCACAGTTGATAGTGCATGTCAGAGCAAAAGCCAAGCCATGAGTTCGAAGGAATTGTCTGTAGAGCTCCGAAACAGAATTGTGTCGAAGCACAGATATGGGGAAGGGTACCAAAACATTGCTGCAGCATTGAAGGTCTCCAAGAACACAGTGGCCTCCATCATTCTTAACTTCTCTAGGGTAGGGGGCAGCATTCGGAATTTTGGATGAAAAGCATGCCCAAATTAAACTGCCTGCATCTCGGGCCCAGAAGATATGATATGCATATAACTGGTAGATTTGGATAGAAAACACTCTAAAGTTTCCAAAACTGTTAAAATAGTGTCTGAGTATAACAGAACTGATTTGGCCGGCAAAAACCTGAGAAAAATCCATTTGGGAAGAAGTTTTTGTTTTGTAGTTTTCTATTCAATGCCATTACAGTATCCATTGACTTAGGACTCAAGTTGCAGTTTCTATGCCTTCCACTAGATGTCAACAGTCTTTAGAAATAGTTTCAGGCTTGTATTCTGAAAAATTAGGAAGTAAGAGCAGTCTGAATGAGTGGACCCTGCCGTGTCACAGAGCTTTTTCATGCGCGCGACCGAGAGAGTGCCTTTCTTACCTTTTATATTGACGACGTTATTGTCCGGTTGAAATATTATTGATTATTTAGGCTAAAAACAACCTGAGGATTGAATATAAACATCGTTTGACATGTTTCTATGAACTTTATGGATACAATTTCGATTTTTTTGTCTTCCTGTTTTGACTGCGTTTGAGCCTGTGGATTACTGAAGAAAACGCGCAAACAAAACAGGGGGTTTTGGATAAAGAGACTTTATCGAACAAAAGGAACATTTATTGAGTAATGAATGTCTGCTGAGTGCAACCATATGAAGATCATCAAAGGGATTAATTTTATCTCTATTTCTGACTTGTGTAACTCTTCTACTTGGATGGTTACTGTTTGTAATGATTTGTCTGCTGGGCTATGTTCTCAAATAATCGTAAGGTATGCTTTCGCCGTAAAGTATTTTTAAAATCTGACACCGTGGTTGGATTCACAAGAAGTACATTTTTAAACCTATGTAAAATATGTTTTGTTTTCTGAATTTTTATAATGAGTATTTCTGTATTTGAATTTGGCGCCCAGCAGTTTCACTGGCTGTTGAAGAGGTGGGAGGCTAACGTCTCACGTACCCAAGAGAGGTTAAAAGGAAGAAGTTTGGAACCACCAAGACTCTTCCTAGAGCTGAGCAGTCTGGGGAGAAGGGCCTTGGTCAGGCAGCTGACCAAGAACCCGATGGTCACTCTGGCAGAGCTCCAGAGTTCCTCTGTGGAGATGGGATGAACTTTCCAGTAGGACAACCATCTCTGCAGCACTCCACCAATCAGGCCTTTATGGTAGAGTAGCCAGAGGGAAGCCACTCCTCAGTAAACGGTACATGACAGCCCCTTGGAGTTTGCCAAAGGTCACCTAATGGACTCTCAGACCATGAGAAACAACATTCTCTCATCTGATGAAACCAAGATTGAACTCTTTGGCCTGAAAGACAAGCGTCACGTCTGGAGGAAACCTGGCACCAACCCTACGGTGAAGCATGGTGGTGGCAGCATCATGCTGTGGGGATGTTTTTCAGTGGCAGGGACTGGGAGACTAGTCAGGATCGAGGGAAAGATGAACAGAGCAAAGTACAGAGAGATCCTTGATGAAAACCTGCTCCAGAGCCCTCAGGATCTCAGAATGGGGCAAAGGTTCACCTTCCAACAGGACAACGACACTAAACACACAGCCAAGACAACACAGGAGTTGCTTCGGGACAAGTCTCTGAATGTCCTTGAGTGGCCCAGCCAGAGCCCGGACTTAAAGCCGATCAAACATCTCTGGAGAGTCCTGAAAATAGCTGTGTAGCAACGCTCCCCATCCAATCTGACAGAGCTTGAGAGGATCTGCAGAGAAGAATGGGAGAAACTCCACAAATACAGGTGTGCCAAGCTTGTAGCGTCATACTCAAGAAGACTTGAGGTTGTAATTGCTGCCAAAGGGGNGTCTGCTGAGTGCAACCATATGAAGATCATCAAAGGGATTAATTTTATCTCTATTTCTGACTTGTGTAACTCTTCTACTTGGATGGTTACTGTTTGTAATGATTTGTCTGCTGGGCTATGTTCTCAAATAATCGTAAGGTATGCTTTCGCCGTAAAGTATTTTTAAAATCTGACACCGTGGTTGGATTCACAAGAAGTACATTTTTAAACCTATGTAAAATATGTTTTGTTTTCTGAATTTTTATAATGAGTATTTCTGTATTTGAATTTGGCGCCCAGCAGTTTCACTGGCTGTTGAAGAGGTGGGAGGCTAACGTCTCACGTACCCAAGAGAGGTTAAAAGGAAGAAGTTTGGAACCACCAAGACTCTTCCTAGAGCTGAGCAGTCTGGGGAGAAGGGCCTTGGTCAGGCAGCTGACCAAGAACCCGATGGTCACTCTGGCAGAGCTCCAGAGTTCCTCTGTGGAGATGGGATGAACTTTCCAGTAGGACAACCATCTCTGCAGCACTCCACCAATCAGGCCTTTATGGTAGAGTAGCCAGAGGGAAGCCACTCCTCAGTAAACGGTACATGACAGCCCCTTGGAGTTTGCCAAAGGTCACCTAATGGACTCTCAGACCATGAGAAACAACATTCTCTCATCTGATGAAACCAAGATTGAACTCTTTGGCCTGAAAGACAAGCGTCACGTCTGGAGGAAACCTGGCACCAACCCTACGGTGAAGCATGGTGGTGGCAGCATCATGCTGTGGGGATGTTTTTCAGTGGCAGGGACTGGGAGACTAGTCAGGATCGAGGGAAAGATGAACAGAGCAAAGTACAGAGAGATCCTTGATGAAAACCTGCTCCAGAGCCCTCAGGATCTCAGAATGGGGCAAAGGTTCACCTTCCAACAGGACAACGACACTAAACACACAGCCAAGACAACACAGGAGTTGCTTCGGGACAAGTCTCTGAATGTCCTTGAGTGGCCCAGCCAGAGCCCGGACTTAAAGCCGATCAAACATCTCTGGAGAGTCCTGAAAATAGCTGTGTAGCAACGCTCCCCATCCAATCTGACAGAGCTTGAGAGGATCTGCAGAGAAGAATGGGAGAAACTCCACAAATACAGGTGTGCCAAGCTTGTAGCGTCATACTCAAGAAGACTTGAGGTTGTAATTGCTGCCAAAGGGGRTTCAACAAAGTACAGAGTAAAGGGTCTGAATACTTATGTTAATGTGATATCTCCGTTTTTTWATTTTTTATAAATTCGCTAACATTTTTTTTTTTAAACATTTTTTTGCTTTGTCATTATGGGGTATTGTGTGTAGATTGATGAGGGGGGGAAACTATTTAATCAATTTTAGAATAAGGCTGTAACGTAACAAAAAGTCAAGGGGTCTGAATACTTTCCGAATGCCCTGTAAATATGCTATGTAACATCTGTTTGACTCTTTATAGAAGGAGCGTCTGAACACCTCCAGTACAGTGGGGATGGAAGAGGTGAAGGAGAGGGGGACTGAGGGAGGAGAGGAACAGCCTACATCCCTCATTACRGAGGAGGAGGAGAATGAAGGGATGGGAGCAGCATTCTCTCCTCAGACTCCTGCTAGAATGAAAGCTGTGTCCAGCACCCCAACCTTCTCCCTGAAGTAAGACATCACATGCATAGTTCAAACAGAAGTTAACCTAGGCTGGGTCTGAAATGGCACCCTATTTGGTGCACTACTTCTGACCAGGTCCCAGGTCAAAAGTAGTGCACCCTGGGCTCTGGTGAAAAGTAGTACACTACAGAGGGAAAAGGGTGTCATTTGAGATGCAGTCCTCCCAGTTGTATATAAATGCTTACTTACTTATGTATATGAATGAGTGTTTATAATATCTCCAGCAGTAGCCACAGTGGGTCACCTAGTCACCTAGACGGATCCACAGTGAAATCCCCAGGCTTCCTGTTCTCCATGAGCTCAGCTCCTAGCCCCACCACCACCGACTTCTCTGGCTTCCACTGTGGCTTTGAACTGGGCTCAGGCCAGGAGGAAGTGAGGGAACATCAAAAACACTTTTTTACAATGATGATCAATCCAATAACTCTTTATATTAAACTCTAATATTGTGTTTCATTGTAGGAGCCTCCTTTCCCCTTCAGCAGCTCATATTTCAGCAGTGAAAAGGTACCATTATATACAGTATGCTGTTATATGTTATTCTCTGTAGTGTCAGTATCAGACATAATGCTGAACTTGGCTCATTATATATGCTGTTATATGTTATTCTCTGTAGTGTCAGTATTCGTACATTAGGCTCGAACTTGGCCACATTAGTATATGCTGTTATATGTTATTCTCTGTAGTGTCAGTTCGTACAGTATGCTGAATTGGCTCCCTATTATATATGCTGTTCATATGTTATTCTTCTGTAGTGTCAGATCGTACATAAGGCCTGACTTGGCCATCATATACTTAGCTGTTATAATGTTTATTCTCTAGTGTCAGTATCGTACATAATGCTGAACTTGCTCATCTATATATTGCCTAGTTTATTTTATTCTCTGTGTGTCAGTATCGTACCATCAGGCTAACTGGCGCTTGACATTAATCTGTTATATGTTATTCTCTAGTGTCAGTATGTACATATGCTGAACTTGGCTCATTATATAGTGTTGTATATGTTTATTCTCTGTAGTGCAGTAAATCGAGTACATAGCTGGAAATTGGCTCAATTATAATATGCGTTATATGGTTATTCTCTGAGTGTCCCGTATCGTTAATCTTAAATGCTTGTTTGAAACCTTGGCTCATTATATTATGCTGTTATGTAATGTATTCTCTGTAAGTTCAGTATTCGTAAACATATCGCTGAATTCGGCTCTTATATATGCTGTTATATGTTTGTATTCTCTGTAGTGTCAGTATCGTCAGTAATGCTGAAACTTGGCTCAATTTTATATATGCTCGTTATTTATTCTCTGTAGTCGTCCAGTGATCCACATATTTAGCTGAAACTTGTGCTCATTAATAATGCTGTTATATTGTTATTCTCTGTAATGTCAGTATCGTACATAAGCTGAACTTGGCTCATTATATATGCTGTTATATGTTATTTTCTCTGTAGTGAGTGCAGTATCATACATAAGCTGAACTTGGCTTCACTTATATATATGCTGTTAGTTATGTTATTCTCTGTATGTCAGTATCTGTACAATAATGGCTGAACTTGCTCATTATATATGGTGTTATATGTATTCTCATGCTAGTGTCAGTATCGTACGTAAGAGCGTGAACTTGGCTCATTCAGTATTGCTGTTTTAGTTATTGTCTAGTGTCAGTATCGACACTCCAAATGCTCTGAAGCTTGGCTCATTTATATGCTGATATTACCTAGTATGTCATTCAACTAGTCTTGCTTCATTATGTGTAGTGTCCGAGTGCAGTACGTACATAAGGCTGAACTTGGCTGCAATCATATAACAGTATAATGCTCTGTTATATGTTATTCTCTGTAGTGTCAGATATCGTACCAGTAATCTGAATTGGCCTTCATTATATAGTGCCTGTTTATCAATTTATATCTCTGTAGTGTCTCAGAATAAATGCGGACTGGACAATATTTGCTGGGTATAATCTTGTAGTGCATGTAATCGTAATAGGCTCTGTGTGAATACAGCTATATAGCTGATTTTTTTCCTGTAGTGTCCAGTATCAATGCGGGACTGGCTATAATACTGTAATTTAATTCTTGTAGCTTCGTAAAAATGGCTGAACTGGCTCACATTATATATGCCTGTGTATAATGTTTTATTCTCTGTAGTGTCAGTATCGAACATAAGGCTGAACTTGGCTATTAATATGTGTTATATGTTATTCTCTGTAGTGTCAGTATCGTACATAAGCTGAACTTGCTCATTATATATGCTGTTAATATGTTATTCTCTGTAGTGTCAGTATCAGTAACATAACTGCTGAACTTGGCTCATTATATATGCTGTTATATGTTTTTCTCTGTAGTGTCCAGTATCGTACATAATGCTGAACTTGCTCATTATATATGCTGTGTATATGTTATTCTCTGTAGTGTCAGTATCGTACATATGCTCTGAACTTGGCTCATTTATATGGCTGTTATATATTGTTATTCTCTAGTGT
>NW_019949597.1:0-10585 GCF_002910315.2 Salvelinus sp. IW2-2015 | reverse complement strand
TTACAGGGATATGGCTCTGGCTAGGCTAACCTGCTTTCAAAATATGCACTTATTAAATACATAGTTCATTGTCCCGTTTAGTTTATAGTCCCAGCGTGTTGCTAGTTGGAGTCCAAAGCAAAATTCAGAAAACAATAATGATTGTTATTCTACAAATCACAAAAGATTTATTGTTCCCAGAATAAAGTACACCCAAACCCCTGAAACATTTACACATATAGAGACACATGCTTGTAGTTTAGTTGGAAACCAATACACCATGTGAATGATTTGTAATCCGATATCACTATGTGCATCAAAATAACAAAGAACAAAAAAAACATGACAGATGAATTTGATAAATAAAACAAACTCTAAAGACTTTAATAATTCCACTCTTCGCCTCAGATTTCTTCCAAAACCAATTGAAGGGACAATTTTTCTTTTTTAAATGCACAGAACAGCCTGTTTCACTTGTAATGCTTATGCCCAGTTTAATAGAGCTATACTCCAAATGTAATTAGAATATTCTGTCAATTCTATAGAGGCAATCAACTTCAAGTGTAAACAGTTATGCTTTATTCAAAGTGTTGAGCATTGGCTTCGCAAATCTCTTAAAACAGCTCTACTCTGTTTGTGCCTGGAGAGGCAACCTGGTGTCAGAGCATTTTCGTATTATTCTGTACGTAAATCCGAGACACTCCATTTACACTCCATCCACTCCATGATATGTTACGTTTGGTATGATTACATAAGACAGTTAGTTACTTAAGGCAAAAACGAAAGTAGAGTGATTGGTCACGAGTTCGAATCTCATCACAGACAACTTTAGCATTTTAGCTAATAGCAACTTTTCAACTACTTACTTATTTTTAGCTACTCTGTAACTACTTAGCTAACCCTTCCCCTAACCCTAACCTTAACCCCTTTAGCTAACCCTTCAACTAACCCTAACCTTAACCGGTTTAGCTAACCCTTCTCCTGACCCTAACCTTAATCCTTTAACCAAACTCCTAAACGTAACCTTAAGCTTAGCCCTAACATTAGCCACCTAGCTGAATAACATATCCTACATTTTGCAAATTTGCAACATATTGTATGTTTTGCAAATTCGTAACACATAATACAAATTGTAATTTGTAACATATCATACGAAATGGGTGATGGACTTCTAGAAATGATTACATACCATACAAAACGTAACATATAATACTAAATAGAGTGTCTCGGATTTACGTACAGAATAATACGAAATGCTTTAAGACCAGGTTGCTAGAGGAGCCTAAACTGTATGGAGATGATTAGGACACTGAGTATTCTGAAGATGTGGCTAACCCCATGTAAACAAAGAGAGCGTATGAAAAGACATAGAATACGAGTCCTCTTAAAGATGAAAGACGTGTGGTTGGCAGCATTCTACTCATGTGGAATGTGAAACATGTCCATCTAAGAAACCATAAGGGGCTTTTCTTCAAGAGACGGAGAGAGGCAACAATGAAACCTTAGACGAGACAAAAATGTCTGTATTTTATCATCTAATTCTAAACCCACATCTTCCGATAAAAAGTTTGTCTTAATTATATTGTAGATTGTCGTAGGAAGTCGCTGTCATGTAATCTCTCGGGAAAATTAGGCGATCCATTGACTTTGGGATTACAGTGCATGTGGAGTTTCGTTCRATGTCAAGTGTCAAGCAAGCTGCCATGTAATCCACTGATTCTATCTATATCAGTTAAGGGAAATGTTAGCCACACGGTTGAGGGCTGGTATTAGAGTTGTCATGAGTTGTCGCAGTCATCTCAAGACACAGTCAACACTTAGATCCACATTTAGTCTTTCCGAATCACCGTAGTTGTTTCAAAATGCAAAAAAATTCAAATCCTCTTGMGCCAGGGCTATATATCGAACTACGCACCTTCGATGTCTCAATCTCAGGCATCGACTCTCCAACCATCTCTGAACCCACTGCGACACAGTAGGCCTATGTGTTCCCCCCACGGGAACAACAAACACACTGTCAAACTCGATGGATCGTTCCCAATGAGCCTGGCTGGGTAACGCTGCCGAGCAAAGCAGCAGGTATTTGTTAGTTAGCCACTGTTTGAATTAGGCCCTGTCTCAAGCAGCTATGCATACACTCGTTCAGGAGCGCCAAGCGTTCACAACTGTTTTGACTAAGGCATCTGAGAGGGCCCGGTCGTGGAGACTCCTAGCATTTGTAAAATATTAGTGGCCTAGGCCCGGTGTASTGAGTCCCAGGTCAGGGAGAGTGCAGCAGAGCAGGCATGCAGACAAGGGAAGGCGGCGGTGGTGAGTAACTCCCAGATCCTATCTTCTCTTCCCATCTGTGGCAGGCCAGTTAGGCAGTTACACAGGCCGTCTGCCCTGTGTATACATGAGGCACAGGTCTGTAATGTAATTAAGGGTATGTAGTGACAGTGGGGGGGATGACCTTACAGGAGGCTAGGTCTTCAGGTCTGGTCGCCTAGTTTGACAGTCAATGCCAATGTCATGCCATAGAGGGCCTGGTGGAKTGTGGGTGTTGTACTGTAGTTGTGATTGATAAATGCTGTCATGATTGACTTTTGTTTACAGGAGTAGTTTTCTGTTTGTTCTTCAGAACGCAAGGCATTTACGTCGGTAACATTGCATGTTTTGGTCAGATTGAATGTTTTTGATTTGACTAGCCCCAGTTAGGGTATGTACGAGCTGTWCAACAAGGGGAATGGCCCACATGCTCTTAACCTAATCATTAGCCAATAGCCAAAAGACTAAATGAAAACCAACTGTGCGGGAATAATACAATAATTTGTCAAGGGAAAAGGGTGCAGATAAATTCTGCAAAGCATTTTCCAATTGGCCGCCGCTGCCGTGCTCGGAGCCAGCTACTCAGCACCTGGCTGTCAGAGGCTCAGAGCTGCCTAACTTCATTTCAATTTGAAACGCAACCCTATTAGATCACTGTCGATACAAGCTCAAAGAGGCTGATATGGCTTTTGATCAGTATTAGTCAACATATGCTGCACGCTGAGTTTTTAAGGGCAAAAGTGAAATAAACAGATTGAAAAAGAACAACGAAAAACTACCCAGCTCCCCTTCCCCAATCCTATGACTCAGCCTAGAGCCCATACTGGGGCCAAGGCCAGACGTTTCTCCCAAATATTCTTGTCAAAAACTCAAAGTGATATATAAGAATTGCTTCCTGTTGCGTGTACCTTTAAATGGGAGCCTTGTGAGCCTACGCGTCCATTCTATGTCGATCCTGAGAATGCCAGCAAATCAGTTATATGGCATAGCTTCTCTCGATGGGCCGTGGCTCTGTCGTAAATGCTGAGTACAGCGCAGAGCTGGGGGAAAGGCCATAAACGTCAGGCCAGCTAGGACACTTATGGACTCGGCTCCTTACTAGAGTGAGTTGTTTTGCTTTTCCCTGTTGGCTGCAGCCCCAATGAGCCCCCCCCCCCCCCCCCCCGCGTGGGATTAAGCTCTGTTTCAAAGCTCGGCTCAGTCAGATATGTTTTTCTTCTACTTCCAATCAGAACACTATAGTGTTGTGTACACACTTGGTGCAATACACGTATACACACACAGAAACGCCACGCACGCACATACCCTCCAGTCCACATTCTGTGTTCATGTATCTGTCCGTCTCCGGTTCCCCCACTGTGCACCCGACTTCAGCTCTGGTCCGTACTTGTTTAACCCAGCTCGCTCCTGTAACTGCCAACAGTAATACCCCCTAAGAGATCCTAGTGTTCTAACATGATGTTTGCATTAAGTAGCTTTTTATATAAACGGACTGCTGAGCCTTGGGGGGAAAAGGTTTAACATGTAAGTGAAGAGGTGGCGGTTGCAAAATCGGGGTGACGCGGGGTGCAAACTCGGGGTGCAAACTCACCCAATGCACATTTACAGAAGGAGACTGACTAGGAGATTAATCATGGATTTAATGGGGTTTATCCTTTGAGGTTAATCTTTTATATTAAGAAGTTGATTAAATTATATAGCAGCTTTAATCTTACTAACACTTTCATTGGCCGGGGCAGGTCGGCTTGTGTCAGACAGAAAATTGATGACATAGAAAAGCCCATTGGGCAAGCCTAGAGCTCTTACTGAGACAGAGTAAATAGAATGAGTCAAACAGATGGTGATGCGATGATGCCTCTCCTATTCCAGTGGAACGTCTGGACGAGACAGCAGCTCATCTGTGAGATGTGGTTTTCCAGCTCCAGAGGGCGAGATCAGGCAAACATCCTGGGAGAGCAGTCAGCACATCAGTGTAGAAGCTAAAAGACCTAAGTCATGATCTCAATGAGTTTGGTCAGAAGTCCACGAACACTAAGATTGAATAACATCTGACAAAACCTCAGAAATAATCTTCTTAATTAAAGTGGATAGATTATTTTAGTTTTTGGTAATTGTCACATTCCTGGATATGTGGCAGTGACCTGTTTTGTTTTACAGTCAGCCATAGTACGACGGCCCCTGGAGCAAATTAGGATTAAGTGCCCGATTTTTCAACTCGTCGGCACGAACCAGCGACCTTTTGGTTCCTGGCCCAACGCGCTAACCGCTAAGCTACTGCCGCCCTATATCACTAGGTTAGTTATTCTGGGAGCTGGATGTCGGCAAAATGCAGACCAAATAAAAGAGAAAATAAGTTTAAGCCTAAATAGGGATATGAAGAGGTCTTCAAGAGTCCGTCCAAATGGCACCCTATTCCCTATTTAGTGCACTACCCACAGGGCTCTGGTCAAACGTAGAGTACAATAGAGGGTGCCATTTGGGACGAACCAGTCTCTTCCTCTAGTCCAGACAGGTAGGAGAGCGAAGACAATCTACAGCATTAAGGCGGGAGAAAGGCAGAAGAGCCCATCGTGGGAAATGGCATGTCCTTATCACATTGTGGCACTTTCCCTACAATATTAACCATCCCAACAGCGGCCTCTCATTTCAAATCTAATTGAAGTCTGTCTAAATAACCAAAGCGTACCGGGTAATCACAGACTGGCACGGCGCTCCAAACTTTATTAACATCCCAGGCCATGTCTCAAATGGTACCCCATTCCCTACGTAGTGCACCATATAGGGACGGGTACCATTTGGGACGCAACCCATGTGTTGGGCTGGGTTTCTCAGTCAGTTCCTAGTCCCAGTCAACCATGCTGGTGGATTAACCTGGACAGGGAACCACCGTCCCCACGTCCCAGTAATACTCCACTTCCTCCCGGCATATGGTCTACTAGTATGTCTGGGATATGATTAGTGTATTACAGTGAGGACTAAATGAGAGGCACTGACCCTGTTAAGTTTCAAAGTTACTAGATTTAAGTGTGTGTGTGTTGTGTGTGTGTGTGTGTGGTGTGTGTGTGTGTGTGTGTGTGTGTGTGTGTGTGCTGCGTGCGTGCGCGTGCGTGCGTGCTGCGTGCGTGCGTAAGAGAGAGAAGATATTTGTGCATCTGCCTGAATTATACATTTTCAATATTCCATCTTTAAGTATGTTATGTGTCTGAAGTCTTGCCATTGGACTCTCATCGAGTAACTGGTCGAAGTCAAACGTATCCATATTGCGAGACTGCAAGCAATGCGAGATTGTTTTATTTTTCATGAATTCAATGCAATCTTCACTGTAGAGCGAAAAAAAACTGGGCAGCACGTTAATTTAACATGCTCTCTTGGAGCAGAATGTTGTTTTAGTTTTTCCTCTGAGACCTGTAACCCGTTTTGATTGAATAGGGCCTGTTGTTTTACACAGCCTCATCGGTTGGATTGACGGCTTTGGCACGGACAACGTTGTAGCTTGGTGTGGTGTCAACAAGTTGTCAAAGTGAACCCTGTTCTTAATTGGAGGAACAACAAAGGAATCCAAAACCTTTCCCCAACACATGTTGCAGGCGGGAAAAACTGAGACAATGCCTCATAACTGCCCATTACCGTAAAGCAGGCAAGCAACGTACAGAATTAACATAGGCTATTTTTCTTATTCTATTGCGAATCATCATTACGTTTCTAATTTCCCTAAATATTATGAGAGGTATAGACACATTCTATCTTGAAAGCCTTACAGCAGCACTCTTCTGAACGTACAAGTCAAAGTAGCAAGGTACAGTAACACAATTTGTCTTTCTTCGGTTTATGATGGATGACAGCCCACTCGTTCACCGGGCATTGCGAAAGAAGCAAAGTGTTTTTTTCTCTAAACAAACTTAATTCAGTGCTTGCTCATGTGGCGGGTTATTAGTCCAGGCAGGGGAAAGCTTGGGAGTGTCATTTATATTGCAGCAGGGCTGGATTGGATTACCAGGACTAGAGAATAACAATTCTTCCAGAACGCTGGGCTTTTATTAACGAGCCAGTAATAAATATATAAACTGACTATTAGACTTATAATGTCTTTCATAGTCTTCTGGGGCCGAGCCAGCCAATCGCGTCGTCCCGCTCAGTGGGCACTGCCCCATGGCAGCTTCCTGGCACAGACCACAGCGAACAACAGAGAGGATAAAACTGAGCCTTTTGGCTGATTCCTCCCTTCGCTAATGAAGGAATAAACAGCTCTGCAAGCATCATGTTTGCCCGTTCTTTTTTTGACACTAGATGAAGCACTGGCTGATTTGGGCTTGGTGATTAGTCGTGACATCCCAGCCTCTTGTAAAGGCTAGGGCGTTGGTTCAGACACTATCCACAAAGACTGTGCACTGTTTGTACTGTACATGGAAGGGAGAGCGATTGCTGTTCTAGGTTGGCCTCAAAAGCTACATTTGCTCATACCAGTAACTACAGGTAAGTACCAGCTTGATATAAGCATATTCTGGCCAAGAGCAGCACCGGGTGATTACTTTAGCCCATCTTCAATAGAAGAACGAAGCTGACCCACGATCAGCGCAGTATTTTTATCGCCTGGCCCCGGGGAGGGAGGAGGTCAAGGGTCAGTCAACAAGGCCCTGAATGACCGGTATCTCCGTCCGCTTGGCCCATCCATCTTCGCGGGCCTCTGCTAAGCACAGCCTATCGAACTGCGAGAGCCAAGCAGATTTTTTCCCCCCCTCTTTGATAAACAGGCAGAGGTGAGCCAGAAAGCAAGGCCACAGCGACATGTTTAAATCAAAAAAAACCGGCGCTAAAAGTCATACACGGGAAGGTCGGAGACGCAGTCGCTGTCGTCTGAAATGCCATGAGTAATACAGGCTCTCATGGACGCGTGGGTTAGCTAGAGGCATTAATGCCTCCCCCTGGCACAGAGAGAGGAGAAGAGAGATGGAGAGAGAGAGGAGAGAGAGAGAGAGAGAGGAGAGAGAGATGGAGAGAGAGAGAGAGAGAATCATCTCGCTAAGTCAGTGAAAGAGTTCAGGCAAAACAATCAGATTCCATTTCACGTGTAGGAATTTAATCCGCCATTCAGCCCGGAAAAAGGAGGAACGTGGTGGGTGAAACTTTATGAGTGATTCTCAAGGCAAGTTTCATGCTAAATACATTTCATGATGACATATCTGAGCCAATGTTGTTTTTCTTTCGATTAACCAAGGTCCAACGCACAATTCTCTGGTGTTCCAAGCATATTTCGACACTCATTTCAAACAGATCAGATTTTTGCAGATGACTGTTGGGGACAATTGCAGAGTGCTCTGGCTTGGAACGTTCCGGATGCCTTTTGGTTAGTGGTGACATGCCAGTCACCACACTAATATAACTTTGAGGAGAGGATTCACCCAAAAGCAATACTTCTGTACAGTTTTTACTCACAGAACAGGAAACAAGTGAAAACCTCATTGGTGAGAGAACGCTGTCTACTTTGAAAAAAAACATGCAGTAAAAGTGTTTCACTACTCTTCGCACAAACCAATAAAATGTTTTCAAGTCATATCTATGTGTGAGTTGGTGTGTGGGTGTGTTGTGTGTTTTATCCGTGTGTGTGCCCGGTGTGTGCGTGTGTGGGTGCTCGCTCACTACGTGTGTTTGGTGGCGCACATTCTTGCGTAGGTATGGGTGTTTCCCGATGGTTGTGGGTCACAGGTTGCTTTTTTCGGAGGCAAACTCAAGAAAGGAATGCTTCTGTCCGATACAATAACCTTCACACCAAATCAACATCCTCAGGGGTCTTTTAAAACAAACCTCAGCACAGCCTGAACGCAACCCGTACCCTAGTTCCAATGTCCGATCACTCTTTTTCCCTTAATTTCACAACCGTCCATGGTATTCGGTGCACCTTGGTGTGAACTGGAAGAGATTCCAACCCACTTCTAACTTGCCAAGAATCGAGGTTGTTTTCCTCCTCTTTTTCTTTTCCCTCTCTTCTTCTCCTCTTGTCTTCTTTCCGTCCTCTCTCTCTCTCCTGTTCGGTCTGTGTCTCCCTTCTGCAGGTAACGGCTCCTCTCCTCTATGTCTTCCGCTTCTCTCTCTCCTCTGGTCTCTTCCCCTTCTCTTAGTTAATCTCTTCTTACCTTCCTCTCCTTCGTGGTGTGCCTCCTCTTCTTCTAGTATCCTCATCCCTCTCTCTCCTGTGTGTTCTCTTCCCTCTTATTAATTTTTCCCTCTTCCCTTCTGAATCTCTTGCCTCTCTCTCTATCTATCTCTTCCTCTCTCTCTATTTCTCTTCCGCTCTCTTTCTGTGTTCTCTCTCTCTCCTCTAGTTCTCTTCCCTCTTCTTCGTATTATCTCTTCCCTTCTCTTTATTATCTCTTTCACCTCGCTCTCTATTATCTCTTCCCTCTTCTCTATTATCTCTTCCCTCTCTCTCCTATTATCTCTTCCCTCTTGTGTCTTTCTTCTTCTATCTCTTTCCTCTCTCTTCTTCTGTGTCGCTCTCTCTATTTCTTTTCCTCTCTCTCTCTCTGTGTCTCTCTCTCTCTATTATATCTTCCATCTCTCTCTGAGCTCTTCCTCTCTCTCTCTGTGTCTCTCTCTATTATCTCTTCCTCTTCTGGTCTCTCTCTCTATTGTTATCGCTTCCCTCTCTCTCTTGTGTGTGCTGTCTCTCTCTATTATCTCTCCCTCGCTCTCTTTATTCTCTTCCCTCTCTCTCGTGTGTTCTGCTCTCTCTCGTTATCTTCCCTCTCTCTCTCTCATTATCTCTTCCTCTCTCCTATTTCTCTTCCCATCTCTCTCTCTCTCTCTCCGTTCTTATTATCTCTCCCTCGCTCGTTTATCTAGTTCCCTCTCTCTGATTACTTTCCCTCTGTATCTCTCTCTCTCTCCTCCTCTCCTCTAGTGTGTCTCTCTCTCCTATTGCTCTGGATAATGACTAAGGAAGTGCTTCATTCCATCAGTGAACATTCCCTCCCTCCTTTTCTCAGGGTCTGACTTCAGTTTTTACTGGAAAACCCGCAACAGAGCCAATCATCAACCCTGGCCGTTATGAATCAATGGAACATACTGCAACATTACACACCTCCGTCCCAACGTCCGCGGAAGCACCATCACATTTACCCACGCCTCATGGCTGAGCGTCATGTGACTCACACACTGTGAGAGACGTGGGCTGGCGCTGGACTCCTGGCAAAAAGGAGTCATGGTTTTGTGTTGTGGTGGGGATAAGTGTGGTGTGCGTGCATAACAACACTTGGGTTGCGTTCCGACTGGCACCTTACAGTACACTTCTTTTGACCAAAGCACCTATTACAATCCCTATATAGTGCAAACATTTGAAGCAAGTCACTATATAGGAATAGGGTGCCATTGAGAAACAACCCTGGTGTTGTGTTATGCAAGCATCTTACATTGGAGTCCAGCACAGAGAACGAGATGAAATAGAGTGTAAAGAACAGCAGCACTGTTCTATGTACAGTAGCAACTAAAAGCATGGGGAATAATGTTTGACTGTTTCCCATAAACACTCAGATTATCACTCCTCAATCAGGAGCCAAAACACAAGTAACTAAGTCAGTTATGGGGAATTCACATGGGTGCCAATGCCACTTCATGAGAGTTGTGGTGTGAATCAACTGTGTGTGTGTGTGTGTTGTGTGTGTGTGTGTGTGTGTGTGTGTGTGTGTGTGTGTGTGTGGTGTGTGTGTGTTGTGTGTTTGGTGTGTGTGTGTGGTGTGTGTGGTGTGTGTGTGTTGTTGGTCATAGCTGCCTCACAGACTCATTCCAAAGTCGATTCTCATCTTTCACGAGCTGAATAAACAGACAGACCGGTCTGCTATCTGAGAAAGCGTAGGATTCCAGCACTCCGCTCTAATAAAACATTTTCCTCAAATAAGCTCATAATCTGCATCAACTGGCACCCTATTCCTATATATGCACTACCTTTTTACCAGGGCCCATGAGGCTCTAGTCAGAATTAGGAACCAGTGTTAGGCGAATGAGAAAAATCTAGAGTTTTTTAGATGAGTTCCAAGTCTTACAAAACCGATCTGTTGAGGAACAAGCCATCTTGAATGAGTGACGCCATCTGACTTGAGACAATGCCGTATGTCATGTACAAATCTTCCCAGCGTGAAATAGTTCCCGTTCGTTCTGATTGTGTTGTGATTGTGACTTCGTGTTGAAAAATTTCTCACTGCGGATGTTTCTTTCACACCCTTACTCGACCTCGACACCGTATACCTTCCCTAGTCACATCCATACATTCTTTTTGCCCGGTACCGGGTTACCTTCAGACCAGTCC
>NW_019949596.1:10162-10587 GCF_002910315.2 Salvelinus sp. IW2-2015 | reverse complement strand
AAATGTATGTTTCCAACTGAACGACATCTATTGCAGGATAAATCAATGTTAAAGTTTACATAGCTGGCCATATATGGATGTTATATTTTCCTTTATGGGTTGGTTATGTAGGCTTCTTCTAACCCATCGCTTTCTACTACATATAATAATACAATTAAATTATATTGTTACATTAAAAGCCCAAGTCTATCAGAATTCTACTCATTCCAATAAATGTTATTCTCTTTGATCTTCAAGAATAGGACTTGGAACTATGGAAGTATAGATTATCCAAATTGTTTTACCTGAGCATGAKCCCAAAACGAAATACTTATTAGCCAGCCCTACTCTGTTGTTTATGATTTTGTTGTCATGTAGAACTGATTGGGATCATTGATTCAAGTTTAAAAATAAATGCTGCGCTCATGGAATGGCATGCTTTGAGC
>NW_019949596.1:0-3987 GCF_002910315.2 Salvelinus sp. IW2-2015 | reverse complement strand
CGTATGTGGCTGGGCTTGCATTCGATAACTGATTACAAAGGGAAACCCAGCCACGAGTTCTGCGTCACTGGGCAACTCCTAAATTCCTTTTTATGCTCGCTTCGAGGAATATGACACTCTGCCTTGCGTGGAATGCCCCTGTTTTTCCGGATGACTATAATCTCTCTCTGTGGCCGATTTTTGTGAGCAAACCGTTTAAACAGGTTAACAATCACAAGGCTGAGACTGAATACCAAGGCCCTTTCTCAAAGCGTGCGCAGACCAGCTGGCAGGTGTCTTCATAGACATMTTCAATCTCTCCRTGTCTCAGTCTGTAATCCCAACACTTCAAGCTGACCGCCCTGTTCCCAAGAGGTCTAACTTAACCTGCTTAAATGACTATCGCCCTGTAGCCCTCACATCTGTAATGATGAAGTGCTTTGAAAGGCTGGTCATGACACACATCAACACCATCATCCCAGACACCCTGGACTCACTCCAATTTGCATACCGTCCCAACAGATCCACAGATGACGCAATCTCAATTGCACTTCACACCACCCTCTCCCAKCGGAACAAGAGAGGAAATAACTATGRGAGAATGCTGTTCATAGACTACAGCTCAGCGTTCAACACCATAGTCCCCTCAAGCTCATCACCAAGCTAGGGACCCTGGGACTGAACTAACAGGCTCTGAGACAGCTTCTACCCTCAACCCATAAGATTGCTAAATAGCCAGACTACTAAATAGTCTACTAATGGTACCCAAACTATCTTGCACTGACCCTACACAKACTCTCACTAGACTATATACATATACTATACACACACTACATTGACACTCCCACACACATTCACTACATACGCACTCACACACACACACACACACACACACACACACACGCATACCAACACAAACACACATGCATACACCATTTTTTAAATTTAACTAGGCAAGTCAGTTAAGAACAAATTCTTATTTACAATGACGGCCTACCAAAAGGCAAAAGACCTCCTGCGGGGACGGGGGCTGGGATTTAAAAAATTATAAAAAGACAAAACACATCACGACAAGAGACAACACAACACTACATAAAGAGAGACCTAAGACAACAACACAGCAAGGCAGCAACACATGTCAACACAGTAGCAAAACAACATGGTAGCAGCACAAAACATGGTACAAACATTATTGGGCACAGACAACAGCACAAAGGGAAAGAAGGTAGAGACAACAATACATCACGCAAAGCAGCCACAACTGTCAGTAAGAGTGCCCATGATTGATTCTTTGAATGAAGAGATTGAGATAAAACTGTCCAGTTTGAGTGTTTGTTGCAGCTCGTTCCAGTCGCTAGCTGCAGCGAACTGAAAAGACGAGCGACCCAGGGATGTGTGTGCTTTGGGGACCTTTAACAGAATGTGACTGGCAGAACGGGTGTTGGAGGATTAGGGTTGCAGATACGGGGGAGTGAGGTCTAAGAGGGTTTTATAAATAAGCATCAACCAGTGGGTCTTGCGATGGGTGTACAGCGATGACCAGTTTACAGAGGAGTATAGAGTGCAGTGATATTTCCTATAAGGAGCATTGGTGGCAAATCTGATGGCCGAATGGTAAAGAACATCTAGCCTCTCGAGCACCCTTACCTGCTGATCTATAAATTATGTCTCTGTAATCTAGCATGGGTAGGATGGTCATTTGAATCAGGGTTAGTTTGGCAGCTGGGGTGAAAGAGGAGCGATTTACGATAGAGGAAACCAAGTCTAGATTTAACTTRATCCTGCAGCTTTGATATYTGCTGAGAGGACAGTGTACCGTCTAGCCATACTCCCAAGTACTTGTATGAGGTGACTACCTCAAGCTCTAAACCCTCAGAGGTAGTAATCACACCTGTGGGGAGAGGGGCATTTTTCTTACCAAACCACATGACCTTTGATGTACTCCCTTGGTGACTGGCTGAGACAGCAGATTTTCTGACTTTATTCACTGCACTCTTTGAGAGAGGTAGTTAGCGAACCAGGCCAAAGACCCCTCCGAGACACCAATACTCCGTAGCCGGCCCACAGGAATGGAATGGTCTACCGTATCAAACGTTTGGCCAAGTCAATAAAAATAGCAGCACAACATTGCTTAGAATCAAGGGCAATGGTGACATCATTGAGGACCTTTACGTTTGCAGTGACACATCCATAACCTGAGCGGAAACCAGATTGCATACCAGAGAGAATACTATAGACCTCAAGAAAGCCAGTCAGTTGATTATTGACAAGTTTTCCAACACTTTTTATAAAGAGGGCAAAATAGAAATAGGCCTATAACAGTTAGGATCAGCTTGATCTCCCCCTTTAAATAAAGGATGAACTGTGGCTGCCTTCCAAGTAATGGGAACCTCCCCAGAGAGGAGAGACAGGCTTGGCGATGATAGGGGCAGCAACCTTAAAGAAGAAAGGGTCTAAACCATCTGAGCCAGATGTTTTTTTGGGGTCAAGTTTCAGGAGCTCCTCTAGCACCTTGGACTCAGTGACTGCCTGCAGGGAGAAACTTTGTAGCTGGGCAGTGGAAAAAGCGGAAGAAGCATCGGGGATAGTCGCATTAGAAGGGGTGGGAGATGAGGGAATGTTGGACGGGCAAGGAGGCATGGCTGAATCAAATAGCAATCTTTATTTAATGAAGTGGTGATTAAAGAGCTCAGCCATGTGCTTCTTGTCAGTAACGACCACATCATCAACATTAAGGGACATGGGCAGCTGTGAGGAGGAGGGTTTATTCTCCAGGTCTTTAACCGTTTTCCAGAACTTCTTTAGGTTAGACCCACAGAGATAGAACTGCTCCTTAAGCATGTCCCAGTTTAGGTCACCTAGCAGGACAAATTCAGACTTAGTGTAAGGGGCCAGGAGAGAGCTTAGGGCAGGTAGGGTACATGCCGGTGCTGATGGAGGACAATAGCACCCAGCAACAGTCAACAAAGTGCTATTTGAAAGTTTTTAATACTTAAAACCAGCAATCAAATATTTGGGGTCAGACAGGGTGGAGACAACCGAGCACTGAAGGTGATCCTTGGTAAAGATTGTCGCTCCCCCACTTTTGGAAGATCTGTCTTACCAGAAAGGTTAACATCAGTATTCAAAACACTCTTCCTTAACCACGTCTCAGTAATGACTAACACATCTGGATTGGAGCTGTGAACCCACACTTTCAATTGATCCATTTTAGGTAATAAGCTTCTAGTGTTAACGTGCAGAGAATCCAGGCTTTTACGGGAGTAGAAATCAGTGAAGCACTAGTCAGAATTGGGGCTATCAACAGTAGGTGTGCCAGGGTGTACATGCACATTTCCAGATATAATCAACAGTGATACAATCAAGGCACGGCAGAGGACAGGGAAGGGAGAGATCTGCAGTGCTGATTTATGACATCTGAATGTGCATCAGGTGGCAACAAGATCATATTGTATAGCAATTACATCACGTAACATGAATACAATGCCGGCGAGAGGTGTTTTAGAATGGGATGGGAGGCCAATAGAGAGTCAGAGTCCCGAGTGTGGGAACATACAGTCTTTCCCACGGTTGGGTAAAGAAAGTTCGTGATCAACAAAGCTTTCAGGAGTCTTGAGGCAAATGGCAAAATGCACAATAAATAAATAAAATGTATAACGACTTGGGGCTAGCTTGAGACCCACTTTTACACTAATTTGCTGCTGCTACTCTGTTCTACTCTTATTATTATCTATCACTTTACCCTGCCTTCATGTACATATCTACCTCAAATACATTGTACCTTTGCACATTGATCTGGTACTTTCTGTATATAGCTCCATTCTTGTGTATTTTATTTCTTGTTAATATTTTATTCTTTTAACTCTGCATGGTTGAGGAGCACTCGTAAGCAAGCTTTTCACCGTAAAGTCTACACCAGTTGTATTTGGCATGTGACAAATACAATTTGATTAGATTATTTTTTTTAACTACGTTGTATGATTTATGAATAGCAAAGGCAGAGTCACA
>NW_019949595.1:0-10588 GCF_002910315.2 Salvelinus sp. IW2-2015 | reverse complement strand
GTGATTCTTGTTCATATTAAACACCTTTACAATCCCACCCTATTGAATCCTGTAGAAGTCCTGTTTCATAATTAAACACCTTTACAATCCCACCTATTGAATCCTGTAGATCCTGTTTCATAATTAAACACCTTTACAATCCCACCTTATTGAATCCTGTAAGGATCCTGTTCATAATTAAACACCTTTACAATCCCACCTATTGAGATTCCTTGTTAAGATTCCTGTTCATAATTAAACACTTTACAATCCCCCTATTGAATCCTGTAGGATTCCTGTTCATAATTAACACCTTTACAATCCCACCTATTGAATCCTGTAGAGATCCTGTTCATAACTTAAACACCTTTACAATCCCACCTATTGAATCCTGTAGAGATCCTGTTCATAATTAAACACCTTTACAATCCCACCTATTTGAATCCTGTAGATCCTGTTCATAATTAAACACCTTTACAACCCACCTATTGAATCCTGTTAGGATCCTGTTCATAATTAAACACCTTTAACAATCCCACCTATTGAATCCTGTAGATCCTGTTCATAATTAAACACTTTACAATCCCACCTATTGATCCTGTAGGATCCTGTTTATATTAAACACTTTACAATCCCACCTATTGAATCCTGTAGGATCCTGTTCATAATTAAACACCTTTACAATCCCACCTATTGAATCCTGTAGACCTGTTCATAATTAAACACCTTTACAATCCCACCTATTGAATCTGTTAGGATCCTGTTTCATAATTAAACACCTTTACAATCCCCTATTGAATCTGTAGATCCTGTTCATAATTAAACCATTCTCACTTTAAATCCCACCTATTGAATCCTGTTAGATCCTGTTCATAATTAAACACCTTTACAATCCCACCTATTGAATTCCGTTAGGATCCTGTTCATAATTAAACACTCTTACAATTCCACCGACCTATTTGAATCTCTGTAAGATCCTGTTCATAATTAAACACCTTTCAAATCCACCTATTGAATCCTGTAGATCCTGTTCATAATTAAACACCTTTACAATCCCACTACTATAGAATCCTGTACGATCCTGTTCATGAATTATAACACTTTACAATCCCACCTATTGAATCCTGAGGATCCTGTTTCATAATTAAACACCTTTACAATCCCCTATTGAATCCTGATAGATCCTGTTCATAATTAAACACCTTTACAATCCACCTATTGAATCCTGTAAGATTCCTGTTCATAATTAAACACCTTTACAATCCACCTATTGAATCCTGTAGGATCCTGTTCATAATTAAACACCTTTACAATCCCACCTATTGAATCCTGTAGATCCTGTTCATAATTAACACACCTTTACAATCCACCTATTGAATCCTGTAGGATCCTGTTTCATAATTAAACACTTTACAATCCCACCTATTGAATCCTGTAGATCCTGTTCATAATTAAACACCTTTACAATCCCCACCTATTGAATCCTGTAAGATCCTGTTCATAATTAAACACTTTACAATCCCACCTATTGAATCCTGTACAGATCCTGTTCATAATTAAACACCTTTACAATCCCACCTATTGAATCCTGTAAGATCCTGTTCATAATTAAACACCTTTACAATCCCACCTATTGAATCTGTAGGATCCTGTTCATAATTAAACACCTTTACAATCCCACTATTGAATCCTGTAAGTCCTGTTCATAATTAAACACCTTTACAATCCCACCTATTGAATCCTGTAAGATTCCTGTTCATAATTAAACACCTTTACAATCCCACCTATGAATCCTGTAAGATCCTGTTCATAATTAAACACCTTTACAACTCACCTATTGAACTCCTGTAAGATCCTGTTCATAATTAAACACCTTTACAATCCCACCTATTGAATCCTGTAGGATGCCTGTTTCAATATTAAACACCTTTACAAATCCCACCTATTGAATCCTGTAGGATCCTGTTCATAATTAAACACCTTTACAATCCCACCTATTGAATCCTGTAGGATCCTGTTCATAATTAAACACTTATACAATCCACCTATTGAATCCTGTAAGGATCCTGTTCATAATTAAACACCTTTACAATCCCACCTATTGAATCCTGTAGATCCTGTTCATAATTAAAACTTCCTTCCATGTTACTCTTTTTAATTACATTCAAACCAACATAATCCACCTATTGATCCTGATAGATCCTGTTCATAATTAAACACCTTTACAATCCCACCTATTGAATCCTGTAGGATCCTGTTCATAATTAAACACCTTTACATCCCACCTATTGAATCTCTGTAAGATCCTGTTCATAATTAAACACCTTTACAATCCCACCTATTGAATCCTGTAAGATCCTGTTCATCAATTAAACACCTTTACAACCACCTATTGATCCTGTAGGATCCTGTTCATAATTAAACACCTTTACAATCCACCTATTGAATCCTGTAGGATCCTGTTCATAATAAACACTTTACAATCCCACCTATTGAATCCTGTAGGATCCTGTTCATATATTAAACACCTTTACAATCCCACCTATTGAATCCTGTAAGATCCTGTTCATAATTAAACACTTTACAATCCCACCTATTGAATCCTGTAAGATCTGTTCATAATTAAACACCTTTACAATCCACCTATTGAATCCTGTAGATCCTGTTCATAATTAAACACCTTTACAATCCCACCTATTGAATCCTGTAGGATCCTGTTCATAATTAAAACACCTTTACAAATCCCACCTATTGAATCCTGTAAGATCCTGTTCATAATTAAACACCTTTACAATCCCATCCATTGATCCTGTAGGATCCTGTTCATAATTAAACACCTTTACAATCCCACCTATTGAATCCTGTAAGATCCTGTTCATAATTAAACACCTTTACAATCCCACCTATTGAATCCTGTAGGATCCTGTTCATAATTAAACACCTTTACAATCCCACCTATTGAATCCTGTAAGTCCTGTTTCATAATTAAACACCTTTACAATCCAGCTACAGGATTCAATAGGTGGGATTGTAAAGGTGTTGTCTCTGATAGAATCCAGAAAGAATCGACGTCCAAAAGGTGCAAAGTTCACGGGCAAAGACGCAAAACATCCAACATTAAATATTTTTATTCATCAAATAACACGGGGAAAACAACCACTTTTTTTTGGTACAGTATTAATTTACCATCCTTACGAACCACGTAATGTACATGTACGTTAGTGTATTGTACACACAGTAGGCTGGTCAGCTAGGTTTGTAGCTGTTGACMCTCCATCACCATGGAGATAGACGTTGCACAATCCAGTCATTACGTACATTGAGACGTCAAGCGGTTTGTGATGACGTGGCTCAAATTGGTAAAATCATAGCTCTTACAACACTAGGGTTGTGTGTTCGATTCCCACGGAGGATCCGCAACAAAAAAATATCTGAAAATGTACGCACTCACTTCTTTACTGTTAAAATGCCTAGTTACTAGTTTTGATTTAAATCGGCTTGACAATCTATGGTTGTCTAAGCAATGATCAACAACCAATTTGACAAGAGTTTGACATTTTTTGTTTTAGAGAATAATGGGCAAATATTGTACAATCAAGGTGTGCGCAACTCTTTGGGACCGATCCCGACATAGGAATTTATACCGTTCCCAATGCACGCCTTTCCTGCACACTTCTCAGTGTTTGGTATTCAGACTAGGCTACTTAACCTTATTATGTCGCGCAACACGCTCTGCYGGTCTGGCTGCCTTGCGCGATCTGAATAAATGTAATTCAACGCTGAAAATCCTCCGACTTGATGGCCAACAGATTTTCTCCTGGAGATTTCATTCAATGGGGGTTTTCAAGTACATTTAGTTTAAGCCATCCCTTTCAATATGGTGTACCTTTAATGATATATTTTGTGCGCAGACTCAATAGAATACATGGACAGAACGGGTTCACAATATAGAGATCAATGACAGAAAGACGTCAATGAATATTCGTGTCCGTTTCAACACCAACTGGTAGATTTAAAAAATACTCTGATCTTGTAGATTATAATCCGCTACGTGCTCCAGGTTATAACCTGCTACGTGCTCCAGGTTATAACCTGCTACGTGTGGTCTGAGTTCCATAGTGATTCTAACAGGCGACATATGAAGCAGTGCACAACGTCAACCGGATATAATCCGCTAGTACTAGCGACCCTCAGGAACAAGGACGTGCCAGACGAAAGAACGGTACACGGGGATGGAAATCCATGTATGTGGGTTGTACCGACGGTGGCTCCCGATAGGGGCTCATATTTAACACGGTATCAATTGTCAAGTAAAACTGAGAAAACCCCGGGAATATAATGAACACAGTGTAAAGCGCGTACATCAACTCAGCCTTACAGAAAGACGAGAAACTTGGGTCTCCACATTTCATTCACGCAAAATGTATGAAGGCATACTATTAAAATTCTGAATAAAAGCGTATCTATTTTATATCAATGTATAAATGACAGCGTGTGGAGAATTCTGATATTTCTATCGGGGGGGGTGGGGTAAAGAAAGGAGAGGCTTTTCCCGCTTGGAACCGGAAGGGGTTCGCTAAACCTTAGTCACGGTTTCCTCGATCGGTAACGTGGTAGAATTATGACGGAATGAAATCAAGGTTAGAATATGAAGAACATACCTTACTCTAGCTCCACCTCCAACAAATAGTTTGGTGAATAACATGCTATATTCTCATGCTTAAATTCAAGGTCAGCATAGGCATAGAGAGAAATGCGCATTAATAAAAGAGGGAATTGCGTTCTATTGACAGAGCCTATGGGAAGTATTCAGAACCCTTGACTTGTTCCACATTGTTACGTTACAGCCTCGTTCTAAAAATGGATTCAATTGTTTTTTTCCTCATCAATCTACACACAATACCCCATAATGACATCACAATACCCCCAGTGACAAAGCAAAATATCATATTTACATAAGTATTCAGACCCTTTACTCAGTACTTTGTTGAAGGACCTTGGTGCTGGTACCCAGACTATATGAGATGGACTTCATTAGAGCAGTGACCCGACTAACGTCCTGTTGGCTGTTGATGAGACCGTCTCAAATCGACCACGGCTTTCTGATCCTTCTCAAATCGACCATCGAAACCAGGGCTTTCTGATCCTTCTCAAATCGACCATCGGAACCAGGGCTTTCTGATCCTTCTCAAATCGACCATCGGAACCAGGGCTTTCTGATCCTTCTCAAATCGACCATCGGAAGCAGGGCTTTCTGATCCTTCTCAAATCGACCATCGGAACCAGGGCTTTCTGATCCTCAAATTTACCATCGGAACCAGGGCTTTCTGATCCTTCTCAAATCGACCATCGAAACCATGTTTAGTTGGACCCATTGACTCACGCATGTACTTCGCTGTAAAAATGCATCGAAAACATTTGATACGCAGGAGTCTCCAGGTTAATCGTGAGCTACCAGCCCACCGGAGTAACTCGACAAAAAAACTATTCTGAAAAGTCCATGCAATTTTCACTAAATCTCAAACTCACAGCTAATCAACATGCCAAACCTGCGTATAAATACTTTCCAATTTAATGTTAACCGTCAAGTACACTTACCTGGCAGAAATATGACGTGTCCATTTGGAAACGTTGTCACTGAACGAGCAGCAGTAGAGAACCGCCGTTTGTCCAGAACATTCCGTGCTCCCTCAATCACAATTAAAGGGAAATTACAAAGTCTGTCTCTTTGAAACCCAGAAGGTATGAGTGGAAAACTGAATTACAAATCAGGCCTACTTAAGTTTCCCCATTATGTTGACAGAAGTTTAGAGATGGGTAACTTAGGACCCAGAGGAGCATTGCAGGAGAGTTGAGGTGCCCATTTATTTGAAAACAGCTGGCAACCTGTTATTTCTCCTCTCCAAAACACTGATGATCAGAGACCCCCTGTTCAGATTCAATGATCCCCACACCTAGCCCGTATAGTATACAGCCCCCTGAACAAGGCAGTTAACCCACTGTTCCCTGGTAGGACGTCATTGAAAATAAGAATTTGTTCTTAACTGACTTGCCTAGTTAAATAAATAGCACCCGTTACATCACTAGCAGACAATTATCCAGAGATGTACATTAGTCTATTCATCTTTAGGTAGCTAGGTGAGAGATTCAAGTACGTCCTGTCAAAGTGCAGGGTAGTTCCTCTAGCTGTGCCGTAGGAACGAACCAGTATGGTGGTTTGACTGGAACAAACACTAAACCTCGTTACAGAACTTTATAAAATCAGCTTGACCCTCGAAAGCTTCCGGTCACCCCACCCAGACAACAGTGAAAAGTACAGGAAGGAGGAGTCTCAGACAGGAAGTCATGTCGGAACACATGTGCACTTTATTGGGAGTTTAGTCAGTGTACAAGTTGACCGAGCACAGTACTCCCCATCTGCTCCGCTATGCTGGTGGTCTCGAAACACCTGGCACCCGAAGACTACTTGATAGATGCACGGCTCTGACCCCCCAGCAGAGTCACACTCGGTTCATTTGCATAAACAAAAAAACCAAAAAAAAAAGTGAACAGGACAAGACTTTAAGGCTGCAAGTCACAAAAAAACAGACAGACGTGTGACCATAACTTTACATACAAGCCATACTGGTCCCTGTTACAGATCGCTGTGGCTAAGAGACCGTGAAGCCGGCAGACCTTCACAGAGGCCAAGATACTCGTTCTGAAAAAGTTAACAAAACAATTGGAATGACTCAGAAAGAAAACTGAATGTACATGTGTCATTTTCTTTAAAGTCCTCACGTTGCATGATAGAATCTCAGGGTCCTAAAATATTTTACTAAAATCCTTGTTGTTGTTTCACCGTTCAGTCTTAAATGTATTACTTTTTTATTTGTGTCACAGATCCTGATCCCGAAAAAAAAGCGCCAATATAACAGAAGCCATGCCAATGAGACTGAGAAGCTGGGTTTGGGCTCCACTCCGCGGCCCCCTCTCTCTCCTTCTGGGTGGTGTGTCTGGTGGCAGAGCTGAAGTGGTTGTCGGGTGGCTGGGTTGGTCGTTTGGGATGGGAACAGTCTGTTGGTTTAGAAGCATTTACGGTGGACGATGGAGGGACCAGACTCGTCGTATTCCTGCTTGCTGATCCACATCTGCTGGAAGGTGGAGAGAGAAGCCAGGATGGAGCCTCCGATCCAGACGGAGTATTTACGCTCTGGAGGGGCGATGATCTGGAGGAGAGGAGAGACGGGTTAAATTAACATGGTTTAGACTGCAGTACTAACATCTGACCACACGGTGGCAGCAGAGAGACATTAAGGTTACATTAACATGGTTTAAACTGCAGTACTAACATCTGACCACACGGTGGCAGCAGAGAGACATTAAGGTTACATTAACATGGTTTAGACTGCAGTACTAACATCTGACCACACGGTGGCAGCAGAGAGACACGAGTTAAAGGACAGGACCTCAGATAAGTCTACTGGATACTAAGTTACATATTGTATTGCTGTTTAAGGTCTGAATGGGTTAGCTTTACGGTGTTAGACTACTGTAATAGCTGTGTATTAGTGATCTTTATAAGGGACTGGTAGCTAAGCCTACTAGTAGTGAGAACCGGTTCACTAATGTTTACAGTACATCCAATTAGATGACTGGTATTAGTCCTAGTTGGTAGTGCTTGTGTCCTTTGTAGGTAAGTCTTCATAAGGGACAGACAGTGTAGAGAGTGGTTGTGGTTGTTGATTCTTACCTTGATCTTCATGGTTGAGGGGGCCAGAGAGGTGATCTCCTTCTGCATCCTGTCAGCGATGCCGGGGTACATGGTGGTTCCTCCGGACAGCACRGTGTTGGCGTACAGGTCCTTACGGATGTCCACGTCACACTTCATGATGGAGTTGTAGGTGGTCTCGTGGATACCGCAAGACTCCATACCTGGAGAGAGAGAGAGGAGACAAAATGGCCGTCACTACGGTGCTCGCAAGATGGCTGCCGCCCAATCGCCATGACTGTTTCCCGAGTGTCAAGTTAAGAGCTAGCGAGGAAGGAGGGTGAGCAGAGGCCTTCTGGGCAGGGAACTCTCGTTACCGATGGTGGGATGACCTGTCCGTACAAGGCAGCTCGTCAAGCTCTTTCTCCAGGGAAGGAAGAGTGAGGCGGCGGTGCCATTCTTCTGTCGAGTCGAGCGCAGTAGCAATTCTCCTTGAGTGGCACGATTTCCTTCAGCGTGGGGTTGAAGCTGTAAGTCGTCGCGTAGATCTTCTCAGGTAGTCTGTGAGGTCGGCCGGAATCGGACGCAGGATGGCGTGGGGAAGAGCGTAAGCCTGCGTTAGATGGGTACTGTGTGGGTCCAACGTCGGGTCATGAGATACCGGGTGGTAGCCGGAGGCGTACAGGGACAACACGGCCTGGATGGCACGTACTGGCAGGGGTGTTGAAGGTCTTCAAAATGATCTGCGGCGAAGAAGGGAGGGATGAGTTCAAGGTGTAGAGGACACAGTAGAGAGGGATGAGAGTACAACATGCGATCTTAGTAGTTAAGGGGTAAAGTTAGTGGAGAGAAACAGTTCAGAACACAGAGGTCGTCATGGGCGCGTCGCAGTGATTCGACTGTAGTTAGTGTTGTGTTTGATGACAGTAAGTCAGCTGGCAGAGGTGCGGTCGTGTTGTTAGAAATGTCATCATTAAAGTGATGCAACACTGTCTAACGCGATCAGTCATTCATTTAGGGACAGAAGGTGCAGAAACGAAAGGAGAAGAGTGCGCTTCAGAGAGAGACGGAGGACATCAGCTGTAGGAAGAGACGGCTGGGAGGAGAGGAGGACACGTGAGAAGGGGCAGATTGAACCGTAAAGAGGGTAGAGGAGGGAGGTAGAGGAGGAGAGGTAGAGGATGTACTGGGTATCTTCTCTGTTGGCATTGGGGTTGAAGGGGGGCTTGGTGAGCAGGACGGGGTGCTCTCTGGAGACTCTCAGTCGTTGTAGAAGGTGTGATGCCAGTCTTCTCCATGTGTCAGTGGGTAGATGCGTGGTCGATGGTAGTTCAGAGTCGGATACCTCTTGCCTGAGCCTTTCCCACGTTAGTGTTTTTCTGGCCCTACCAACCATCACTTCCTGGAGACAGACAGGGTTAGCATACAGGCGTAGCTAGGACACGGTAGCATTACCACTAGGTAGACATTGATGGGGTTAGCATATACAATACTAGTGCATGTGTCATTAGTAAGTTGACTCATTGAGAAGGTGCTGGTTGTAATGTAGGCCATTCAGGGATGTGGAATTATACTATGGGGATGGTTTATCTAGTCATAGGCTATAATTAATGGTAAAGCCTGACCGAAACATCAATCTGTAATATTTTAAAGTTGAATATGTTTCAAGGCATCATATGTTTGTTTTGTTTACATTGGGCATTTAGCAAACAGGCCATTTCCGGTAACCCTGGTTCCTCACTTGATGCCTGGACGTACCGACGATGGGGGGAAGACAGCCGAGGCGGCGTTCATCTCCTGCGATCGGCTTTGCAGATAGGATCCGTTGTCAACAACGTGCGGGATTTCATCTTCATTTTGAACTGCAAAAAGAACATGTCATTAATATGGAAACTAACAAACGTTTGAGAAAAAACAGCGTCAGCCTTAACCTTGCGCGTACTTAGAAACTTCGCACAGGGCCCTGTGAGAATGAAGACCAGTTCTGTACTTCTGACAGGTTGTAATGCTTGTTGTTTTTGACCGGCTAGGTGGAAAGCACTGGCTCTCTAGACAAAGGAAAGTGGCGTCTGCATGCTTCGATATTACATTAAGGCATGTTTTGGAGTCTGTTGCAGCTTTTCGCGGTTACAACAGTAAGGCAATATTTGCTTTTTTTTTTGACAAAACGGAGTGACACTCCTCTTACCAAGTAGTATTTCACCCAGGCCATTTTAGAAACTGCAAAAAACTGGAATGTGACGTGGTAGAATCCCGACTTAAATAATGGCGTTTGATTGAAAATGAATTTTAATAAAATTAAACGCTTTGTTTATTTCAAAGGTATTATCTCTCCACAGAGAAGAAAAAGAGAAGCTACAAAGCCATAATTTTTTATTATGCAGCTAGTTACTGCAAGACCAGTGGTTTGTAATATAGACCTGTCTGGTTAGAGGATTTCTGCTGGCAGCTTGGGTAATGCGATACGGAAGTTGCTTCTCTCTGCGGACGGTTTACGCGTTTAACTAAGCGTCAGGTTATGTAATACGGTTTAGGTACTACACAACATAAAGTGAATAGTCTACGTCCATAGCTCGTCTAAGTGTCGCTAATGTGTCGAGTGTTGAAGGGAAGGGTGTTAAACATGTTGTGAAGCTATAGCAGGTTTAACCGGTTTCACCCCGGCAAGTTTAGCGCAACAAGACGACCGTCTGAGACCTTTTACGGGGAGCAGCTTGGGAAAATAATAGTTTTAACACATTCTATGTTACAAAAATTCACTGAGGGGACGTTTGTATTATGGTTTAAGCGGTTATTGATGACTATAAAGGTCAGCGCAGTTACAGTATAACTGCATATCGCTTCATTAAAAGGATGTCACTTTATAAAGTCAATACTGTTTTAACCACAACACATCTTACTTGGACTGAATAACATGCA
>NW_019949594.1:0-10590 GCF_002910315.2 Salvelinus sp. IW2-2015 | reverse complement strand
TCCCCCTTTTTCCTCCAAACATAACGATGGTCATTATGGCCAAACAGTTCTATTTTTGTTTCATCAGACCAGAGGACATTTCTCCAAAAATGGAGCAGTGGCTTCTTCCTTGCTGAGCGGCCTTTCAGGTTATGTCGATATAGGACTCGTTTTACTGTGGATATAGATACTTCTGTACCTGTTTCCTCCAGCATCTTCACAAGGTCCTTTGCTGTTGTTCTGGGATGGATTTGCACTTTTCGCACCAAGGTATGTTTATCTCTAGGAGACAGAACGCGTCTCCTTCCTAAACGGTATGACAGCTGCGTGGTCCCATGGTGTTTATACTAGCGTACAATTATTTGTACAGATGAACGTGGTACCTTCAGGCGTTTGGAAATTGCTTCCAAGGATGAACCTGACTTGTGGAGGTTTACCATTTTTTTTCTGAGGTCTTGACGGATTTCTTTTGATTTTCCCATGATGTCAAGCGAAGAGGCACTGAGTTTGAAGGTAGACCTTGACATTCACAGGTACACTTCCAATTGACTCAAATGATGTCAGCTAGTCTATCAGAAGCTTCTAAAGCCATGACATCATTTTCTGGAATTTTCCAAGCTGTTTGAAGGCGCAGTCAACTTAGTGTCTGTGAACTTCTGACCCACTGGATTTGTGATACAGTGAATTATAAGTTAAATAATCTGTCTGTTAACAATTGTTGGAAAAACGACCTGTGTCATGCACAAAACTATAGTTTGTTAACAAGAAATTTGTGGAGTGGTTGAAAAATGAGTTTTAATGACTTCAACCTAAGTGTATGTAAACTTCCGACTTCAACTGTATATCTGCAGTAATCTGGGTCCGGGCCTGGATCTCCATACTTCTTGGAAAACTGCCTGGCCTGAATCTACCCCGGACCTGGGCKGGCCCTGTAAATTGTCCCTCTGTAGCCAGCCAAGTTTCAGAGTTTAACTCCATCCATGCTACTTCATATGGTTAGTTTTCGCTAGGTCTAGATTTAAAGAAGTCGTAATCCATGGTACAGATTTGTGATAAACATGTGACAATAAAATGCATTGAAAGAGAATTAAACGAAACACGACACTGGGTTAGTCAGAGGCAGAGTGAGTCAGTATTTCCAATTGACTGACAGGACTGAGGAAGGAATCAAAATAATGTTCTTGTTTCACACAAAGAGCTGTGACAAGCTAAAACCAATGCTCACCTATTTCTCTGCTTACGTCAGTTGGAGACAGTTAAACAAGGAGGAAGAGGCAAAGGCTTATTTGATCAAATTGAAATTTCGTAATGTTTAGGCTGTTAAAATCTACTGATATAAGTGGATGCAGGTGGCATTCTGGCAATTTTGAGAAAAACAACTTAGTTGTGCCTGTTGTTCACATGCGTATCTGCACTCTCATTGGCTAGAATGGTCCTACCTGATCTCGCCTACTCCCGCCTGCCTTCCGTCATTGAGCACATGTATAGTGCCTTGCAAAAGTATTCTTCCCCCTTGGTGTTTTTCCTATTTTGTTGCATTACAACCTGTAATTTAAATAGATTTTTATTTGGATTTCATGTAATGGACATACACAAAATAGTCCAAATTGGTGAACTGAAATGAAAAAAATTACTTGTTTAAAAAAATTATTTTAAAAAGACGTGAATAGTGGTGCGTGCATATGTATTAACCCCCTTTGCTATGAAGCCCCTAAATAAGATCTGGTGCAACCAATTACCCCCAGAAGTCAGATAATTAGTTAAATAAAGTCCACCTGTGTGCAATCTAAGTGTCACATGATCTCAGTATATATACACCTGTTCTGAAAGGCCCCAGAGTCTGCAACACCACTAAGCAAGGGGCAACACCAAGCAAGCGGCACCATGAAGACCAAGGAGCTCTCCAAACAGGTCAGGGACAAAGTTGTGGAGAAGTACAGATCAAGTTGAGGTTGAGTTACAAAAAAATATCTGAAACTTTGAACATCCCACAGAGCACCATTAAATCCATTATTAAAAAATGGAAAGAATAGGGCACCACAACAAACCTGCCAAGAGAGGGCCGCCCACCAAAAACTCGAGGATCCACCGCCAAGAGAGCACACAAATTGTTTACAACAGTATTAGATTTACAAATTTAATGTTAATAATACAGGTTTTCCACAATTGCTGTACCATACGTTTGCCGATTCTTAATTGGGCATTCCCAAAACCGCAAACATCAAAGAAATCCCAAAGACCAATAACCCTGAAGGAGCTGCCAAGCTCCACAGCAGGACCGGAAAGATTGCGGTATCTGTCCATAAAACCACGTTAAGCCGTATACTCCATACCGAGCGGGGCCTGATAATACAGGACAGAGTGCCAACAAATGGAGCAAACAAATATGTCTCCCACATTGCTTCAAAACCCTGAAAAAAATAAGCAAACCCCGTTTGGTGTTCGCCACAAAAAGGCAATGTGAAGCGAACTCGCCCTAGATCATGTTCAATCTTACGGACAAGAATTCTCTTTGTCAGATGGTGGACTAAAATTGGACCGAAACGCCGAACCAAACTGCTTTGTTTCCGCATCATATTAAGGAAAAATATATGTCTAATCAAAGCAAACCCAACACCTCTCACATACCCGACCAACAGCTCAGCACTTCCCCAACAGTTGATTCTGAGCTATGGTGCGGGAGATGTTTTTCATCTAGCAGGGACGCGGAAATCTGGCGCATCCCACAAAACCATCTTAAGAATGATGTATGAGCGCCAACTACAAAAAATACAAGGCGACAAATTTATTGAAGGAGAACCCAACCCATGTTCCAGTTCGTTATCCAGAAGACGATAACACTAATTGCAGACATGGAACGGAGGTAAATTCACCTGTAAATATTCCAACAGGAACCCACAATCGACCACTTACGCCCATACTGCTAAATCAACACAAGTCTAAATGAGTTTTTATTCCCTAGTTAAGGTGGGAAACAGCCCTTATAATGTTTCGAATGGCCATAGTCATCCAGCCCAGACCTCAATCAAATTTGGAATCAATGTGGGTATGACTTGAAAGATTGCTTAGTACACACCAGGCGGTTAACCCATCCAACTTGAAGGGAGCTGACGGTTGTGCCTTGCAAGAAAGGCAAAAGATCCCAACGGTGTTTTTGTGTCGTTATAAATTGTTTGACGCCAATTATAGAACATATGCACCAAAGATGACTGTAAGTCCTGTAATTGCTGCCCAAAAGTGTCTCTTATATCAAAAGTACTTGCTTGCGTAGCGCCGCTCAAAATAGAATAGTTATGCACCTCAAGTTTTCAGTTTTTTTTAGTCTTATTCTTGATTTCACAAGAAAAAAATATTTAGCTCTTCAGGTAGGCATGTATGAAAATCCAATATAAACAACCATCCAACCCACAGAAAAATCAACTAAGACCCTTTAATTCAAAGTGTGTAAGGCAACAAAATAGGAAATGCCACAATTTTGAGTTAACAGAAGCACTGAAAAAAGGACCTAGCATTTTATCGATTTTATTTTCGGCAAAATTCGCTAGTATTTTTTAGAACATACGGATGGGGGAAATGCTATACGCTTTCGTAGTGTAACCACTGTTCCATACCCAACAGGAAGAAATGCATTCTGAAGCTTAAATTTTGTATTGAATGGGGTTTTTCCAAATGGAAGACAAAATCAAATGAAACAAATCTCTTAAGTGGCGTCATTTACGTCTCAAACCTCTAGCAGCACAAAACACCCACTACGAAATAGTGTTACAAGGAGAAGACGAAAAGAACCAGTTGGCTGCACGCCATAAAGATTTCCTGCCTTCTTATGATTTATCGGGTTGACATTGACTTGCTGGGCCATCAGTGAACCCCTCCGAGGATCAATTCTCGGTTGCTGCGGGCGGATATAATAACTAACCAAGTCACGAGAGACTGTTTCCCTGGGAGGTCCGAAAGGTGAGATGTACGGATCCTTAGTGAAATGGACAGCTAGCTACGGGTACGCGCTAACCCAGTGGATAAGAAATACTAGTCCGTTTAGTGTCAATCGGTTCTTACGGCTCACATTGCTCTGAGACTTGAAGTACGTTTCCCTTGCTCTGCAACAGAGAGGGCTCCCATGCGGCTTTTGTGGCAAAGACATGAAAGGGCAGGAGTAACATTGCTTCGTGTGAGCGGTGCGACCGTTTGTTGATGTGTGCAGAGGTCCCTGGTTCGCACCCGTAGTTGGGGCTCCGAGACTACTAAAGTTATTACTGTACACCAAGGGTAGAAATACTTCGCAACTGCATTTCCATAATTAGAGGTATCACTAATATCTTGTCAATATACAGTAATAACTCATCTTGTTGCATTTTGAAGTTCCACAGGAAGTATACACCAACAGGACTGTAGAGAAGATTGAAACCAGAGAGTGGGAAATGAGTTTCGTGGTAAAACTATCAATTAGAAAATGAATAAGAAAGATGATTGATCAGAACACACAAATGGCACCTTAATAAAAGTGGAAATAAGTTCGTGTTAGCGACAGTCGATACTCTGTATCTCTCTGTAATGCTCAATTGGACGGACGGATAGTGCACGCACACTTACTGTTGACCCTTATGCACCCAGCTCACCAAGTTGGTTAACTCCCCGCCATCTTTCAGAGACATAAGTTGAAAATATATATGATCTCGTTCTTCTTCCAACACAGAACTAAAGGGAGCAAAAACTAAGCAGGTGAACGGATCCAGCCGCGGGGGGAAAGCCACGCCACACGCAACTTCACCGACACCATTCTTTCCGTGTGCCTGGAGAAAGTGAAGGGATGGGCGAATGGGGCAACAAATTGGAGTTCGTGCCGTGGAGAGTGAATACAACACAGCAACAGGAAAGAAGAGACTGCCAGAAGAAGAACAGAGTCAATGACATGCGAGAAGACACGCTATCGCAGTTAAATCGACCCAAAGAGAGCATTCCAGCAACAAAAAAAAACATGAAACATCGAGTTGGGTGTATTAGGGATTAAGGGAATTATGGAATTGAGCAAGCAGGAGGTACATTTTTAATTACTGTTGTAAAGTCAGTTTTATAGAACAATCTAAACAGTTTAATTGGTATGCCGAAAGTGTCGAATGAAACCAAGTATAGCGACCAGAGCAGCCCGGTGGAAAACCTCACCCACTCACGTGTCCAACCAGTATGACAACATATGATCGCCTGCGGTCAAGCAGACACACTGCGCACACCACTGTTGTCCTTCTTCTCCCTCCCTCCCTCCCTCCCTCCCTCTCCTCCCTCCCCTCCCCCTTCGCCTCGCTCCCTCCCTCCCCTCCTCCTCTCCCCTTCCTTACTTCTCTCTCCTCTCCCTCTCTTCTCCGTGTTCTTTTCTCATCGTTCACGAGACTCCGCATCCCCCTTCCTTGCTCTCCTACTCTCTCTCCCCACACCCACTGGTCTCTCTCTCTCATCTCTCTCTTTTATTTTGTTGCTCCCGCCTTGACACTCTGGGCTATTGACTCCTACCCTGCCGGATATGTGTGAAGCGGGTTGAATTACTATACCACTTCACACCTGTTGTGTGATGTTCTGTATGTAATGCCTCGTAAAACCTGCTGCCCCCCACCCTGCTTGCGACTTAGCTTCACTCACTGTCTTCCCAGCCTCTATCGGATTTATTACCCAACTAATTCCACCGTGTTCTCTCCCCCAATCCCCACCTTCTCAATTGGAGTTCTTCCTGAGGGTAATAAGCCAGACTTGAACAGCCCCAAATCGTTGCAGCATTTTATGAGATGAAAAAACAGGGTGTGTTGTACATCTTCTCAGCTTGTTTCGTAGACTCTCTGTCGTTCCAAGACGCGCAATTGCCAGCTTTGTTTGCCTGAGAAACATTTCCGTGCACTTGTATCGTCGCTGTTAAATGTACTGAGAGATCAGTGTTCAAATACATTTGGCATTTTTCTCATTTTATGGTCTGGGGTTAGCAGTTGAAACAGCTTAGTAACACGTTTTGCATTGTGATTCATTTTCCCAAATTAGTTGTCTCATGTGCAAAACGCGGAGTCGTGTATAGTAACCTTTGCCGGAATACCACAAAAACAAAACATTTAGAAGGAACGGTGACCAGATGGCTCTGAGTTATTATCTAACAATTAGAGACGCTCCCTCGGCAACCTTTTCAGCGAGTTACATAACACTACAGGAGCAGAGAAGTTTTACGTCCTTCTTCTACCCCCTTTTGTCTTCTCCCTCCTCCCGCTACTCTTCTTTCTGCCCGTCTCACTTCTGGCCCTGCCAGCGTATTAACTTAGTCTGTTTTTTCTCGACACGAGTGCATGAACATGGATTCTGTGTTATTGAACACCCAACACGATAGCTAGCTTCACTCTACTGTCTACATTATTTTAACATATTCTGTTGCGTCTATAATGATATAACTCTTCACTTTACGTATTGTTTCATTACACAACATCCTTACTATATTACATTTGTCCTCTCAACACTAGCTGGATGACTATTGGGTCTCCATAAAACTCATATTGGTACTTGTCTGTGTTCGTTTTTTATGTCTGTTTTAGTATAACACTGAGTGTGTGAGTAGTGTAACTTGTTTGTGATGGTAGTTGTGGTGTGTGTTGTTATATGTTGTAGATAGTGCACGCGGGTGTGTGAAATTTTCTCTCCTTTATGCGATCGTGGTTGTTCCATCCTTCACCTCGCGAAAACTGTGACTCTCAAACTCAGTCATGTCTAATGAAAGGACTGAGCAACAGTATGGAAATCTACACCCTTGATGTGGCGTCAGGTAAGTAAATCTCGCCTATCTCTGCTAGAAAAGAAGGAAGCACAGTGAGATGAAACTACACCTTGATGACTGATGATGTATAGGAAAGAGCAAGTCGCGAAATCTGAAATCAGCTAGAGGAGACGAAGTATGAACTCAATGCCGTTGATTAGGTACTGCACGAATCATCCTTGTGTCTTAAGAAAGGAGAGAACACACAGAGAAGAGGCAGATGAAAACTCACCGATTGATGTGCGTTACGACAGTCTCCTTGTCGTAGCGTTAAAAGATAGTGTCTCCAGACTCTCATCATATTAAAAGCCGAAATTCCTGCAGACAACAAAGCAACCCCAATGTTGATGAAAGAAGTGTGACTATGTATAAAGTATTGTTAATGTCTGATCCCACAACCCTCCAACCCATAAGCACGAGGTAGGGTCGTTAAACGTGGTACTAGAGTCTCTCTTTTGTGTCTAAAAACTCCCATCAAGCGAGATGTCAACTATTAGAAATGTATAGATTCAACTATCTATTTTGGTGTGTGTATTTTGTTTTTACTATTCTTTAGATTATTGCTTTGTTTTCTTTAAATGTCTTGTTATTATCTATGTCTATTGTGTCTCTTTTCGGAAGAAAGGTTATTGATCTCCCCTAGTTACTTGATTCCTAATAATTTGATTATATTCTTTTTTTTCTCTTCATCGGTAAAATTCTAACGTGAACATAATACCCCAAGTAGATATGACTATGTTCACAGTTATTAAGTTCCCCTAGTGAATTGTTTCTGCATCGACGCTAGATACCCATTAACAACCATGTGTGTCTGATGACTTGTGTCTGTTGACTGCTCGTAGGTTGTTTAGACCTGACTCATGCTGAGCTGAGAGGTGGTTGTACCCCAGATCACATGTGTAGTTGCATGATACTAGTGAAATGTATTCGTAGGTACCATGTCTCTTGTTTAGAGTACCAAGCGACAAACAAGTGCTGGGGACAAACCCGCTAGGCGCAGTTTGCATGTAGATGACCGAAGAACCCAATTGGTACACTCTGGACAGAGCTCTCCTAGTAGTTCTCTGTGGAGATCGGCGAGCAATCTTCCAAAAGACAACCATCTCGCCAGCACCTTCCCACCAAGATCCCAGGCCTTTATGGTGTGCCAGTGTTTGTAGAGCCGCCCAGTGTGCGCTGTGATGCAGACCCGCGCCACTCCCTCCAGACTGAGCAGTTGATAGTGGGCAGCCATGTGACCCGCCCTTTGTTGGAAGATTTGAGCAAAAGGACATCTAGAAGCGAACCACCCAGTCCCCAAGCCACACCCATCGATAGCCAAACTCCCCATACTATCACATGGTCTGATGAAACCCCAAGACCTTAAACCTCTTATGCCGAGACCCCTAGTGCATCTATGCCAAGCGTCACATCCCTGGACGAAACCCACTCCTCCCTACCTCTTTTCCCCATGCACCTGCCTCTTCCCTCCCTGTCCTGCAGACGTCTCTCAATGTGTTGGACGCCTACTGATGGTTATCTCCCCTCCTGCTCCAAATCACATCTATTAATTCATTCTACTCTCTGCATTCCCTCCTGCTTCCACGCTTTCTGCTGCAGCTCAGCCATAAGCAGCTTCCTGGAATCTTGGTTGTCATCAGACCAGAGAATCTTGTTCTCATTGTCTAGAGAGCTCCTTTAAGCCTTGCAAACTCACAAGCGGCCCTCATGTGCCTTTTATTGCCCAATAGAGTGCGTTACCAAATTCTGGTTAACACCGAGACAATGTTTCTTCTCCATGTTGGAAATCTACCATAAAATGCCTTGGGCAGTAATATGAGTTGGAGTGTGCAGAGATGTGTTGTCCTTTGGAAGAGTTCTACCACCCCACCAAATAACCTACCCAACCAGAGTCATAAGGTAACTTCTGGAGCTCTGTCAGCAATGACCAAGTGCTTCTTGGTACCTCTTCCATGTACCCATTTTTCACACAATTCCCCTGAGATTGCTTCTAGGAAAAAAAGTCTGTTTTTCTTTGGCATTAAAGGTGCTGTACTCTCGTGATATGTTATGGAAATAAAATTAGACTGGTGTGTGTATCTTTTGTTACTGTATATGATGTGGTTTGATATATGCTGTGTATTTGAGTAAGGTTTGTATTTCATATACTATAGGTGATATTGTATTCATTACCTCATGCATAACAAATATTTAAAAACAATATCCCGTGTAGGGCTTGTACAGATGATGGGAAAAAAAAACGATTTTTAATCAATTTTAGATACAAGCAAGGGGCAAACTTCCGAAGGCTTCTGTACCATAACCCTTAGCAAGCTGATATTCATTGCTTGTGTTATCCAAGTACACCCATTTCGCTGATCTAACCTTTATATACACTTAGGTAACACTCTTATTGTACAGTTTACATCCACTGCATGGGGATATGATACAAAACATATCTTCACTAAACTGTGGCTGTTGCTGATCTCTAGTAGTGCTAATGATGAGCTGGGAGACACCTCTTCTAACTCAAGTGAGATCTTTTATAGACCACATCTAAGATCATACTGCCTCCTTCTTCAGACAAGCGAATTTTCATTTAGACCACTATATCAAGGGAGTTCATACTTGTCTCCTTCTGATCAGCGAAATGGTATTCTACACCACATCAAGTGTGATTGGCATACTGTCCTCCTCTTCTAGACGAGGGGATTCTACACCACATCAAGTGAGTTTCATTACTGTCTCCTCTCTTAGTACGAGGATTCTAGACATCCACATCAATGGTGAGTATCATATCTGCGTCTTCCTCTTCTATACGGAGGGATTCAGACCACATCAAGTGTTTCATTACTTTCCCTACCACTCAGACGGAAAGGATTCTAGACCACATCAAGGTGAGTTCATACTGTTTCCTACTTCTAGTGACGAGGCATTCAAATAAGACCACATCAAGGTGAGTCACTTAAACTATATCCTCTTCTAGAAACGAGAGGGATTAACGTAGACCACATCAATGAGTTCATACTTGTGTCACTCCCTTTCAGACAGGATTCTATGACCACATCAAGGTATTTACTCATCTTGTTCTCATGCGTCGTACGGCATGAGGGGAATGCATAAGCCACAATCAAGGTGGAGTTCAATACGAGTCTCCTCTTCTGACGAGGGATTCTACACCACTATCAAGGTGAGTTTCATACTGTTCTCCTCTTACTAGTACGAGGGATTTCTAGACCACATCAATGAGTTCATACATCTCCTCTCTAGACGAGGATCTTAACCACATGCAATGTGATTTCATACTGTCTTCCTCTTCTAGACGAGGCGATTCTTAGACCACACAAGGGTGAGTTATCATTAAACGTCTCCTGCGTGTGCTATACGAAGGTGATTCTTTACACCCATCAAGTCGAGTTATACTGTCTCCTCTTATGATTCTAGACTGTGAGGGTGATCTGTAACCAACATCAAGGGATTTCAACTGTCTCCTCTGATACACTAATTGTGTGAAGATCAACAACATTTATTGTTCCAAATAAGAGAACCATTGTCCCCTGGAGTTGCTGGATAATTTCCCTATTTGAGGTTAGTTATACCTTTATAATTTGTCCTCATCTTCCAGTTAGGTTAAGATATTAGTCAGATATAGTTAAACTCATCTGTCAGTCGTTGATTGCGTCCTCTTCTCCAAAATACATAGCAAAATTGTGAGTGTAGATGACCTGTTGTTCTCTCATCATACATGAGTTCCCGTTGGTTACGTACGACCTACTAAACAGAGACATCGCCAATCACTCATGAGTAATGCCTACGACTCACAACTACCTGGTGTTGCCCCACACAGCACGCTC
>NW_019949593.1:0-10594 GCF_002910315.2 Salvelinus sp. IW2-2015 | reverse complement strand
GGGGAGTCACGGTGCGGTCTGCGGGATTTGTGCCATACATTACTGGAGTCCTGTCTGGCTCGCAGCAGCTTGGGGAATGACAATTTCTGGTTGACCTGCGGAAGCATGCATGCTGCTGACAGATTTAACTGCCGGGTAGGCAGCATGCTGTACTCCGCATGGTCTTCTCCCTGTTCCTCGCTCTCATCCAGGGCTAACAGATCATTCCTGTAGACCCTGATGTTGCTCACGGTTTCCAGGCTCCAGGCAGGAAGTGTACATGTGTAGCGCTGTACTGATGCAGGTGGTTAGCCCCCCACCACAACACTTCTCCTCAGTCAGTTGGCATTTCATGACACCTGCCACAGGTGCACCAAAAAGGGCCTCCCCCTGCACCTCCCTGGTTGGCCTGGATGAGATGGACCACATCAAAAAGGGCTCCTGGTGTCCTCTCCAGCATCATCATCAAATCACAATGTGTGTCTCTCTCTCTCCGACAGCTGTTCAAGATACGCCTAAAGTTAATGAGTAAAAAAAAACAGCTATTCTTCCTGGTTGACATGAGTACCAGAGTTGACAATCTGGTCAAAATTTGGTTTAGACTAATCAGACATGGTGTTGTGTGGCTTACAAAGCTGTGCACGTCTATCTTGCTGATGATCAACTCTCTCCCTGTCAGCAGGGATATTTCCCAGATTCTGCCTCTGCTGCTTCTACCTCCTCCCCTGTTCCCTCCCCTGGCCCTGTGTGATCCTCTTACCCTCTACATGGACCCTGTTTCTACACTGGCCCTCAGCAATCCTCCACTGGCCCTCAGCAATCCTCCACTGGCCCTCAGCAATCCTCCACAGGCCCTTGGACCTCTGTCCCTGGCTCTCCTTCTCTTTTTAGACCTATATGTGCCATATTCAGGCAGCAGATTCTCCTAAAAGCAATCATTGATGAATCAGAATCACCAAGTCCACCAAGTACGTTTACCTGTACTAGAAATTTGACCTGGTGAAAAGGTGCTGCCAGCAATTGACAGAAAATATGCTCAATGTAAGAATAGCAATTAGTAGATGTCGATATTATTTGCTGTAAATATTTCATAGACCTAGCTATGACTGACAGCTAACTTAGCTACAACTATTGATACATTCACAAGGTCATTAGATATTAGCTATATTACCTTGACATCTCTGATATAGTAATGCTAGCTTTTTAGATGTTTATGTTGAGGAAGGGAGACAAACGTGACTAATTAGCTAACACAGAAAACAAGCATTTTTGATTTACGATGAGCCTAACGGTAGCTAACTGTTAGTTTGCTAGCGAGCTAGTGAGCTAACTAATATAGGCAGTTAGCTAGCTACAGTAGCTGCCTAGTCTAGCCAACAGGCAGAACACTACAGAACATGCAGAACAGGGCCCAGATTCACAAAACACTTCTTACACAAAAAACTAAGAAGCTTTTTAAGAAGTTCATAAGAAGTTCATAAGATAGTTCATAAGTGCAATTCCTCAACAATATCTTAAGATTTTATGATTTTCTTATGAAATTCTCAAATATCTTCTTACAAATCTTCTTAAGATGTTTGTTGCTAGGCAACRATTTTAGCTAGCTATCTAGCTACCAATGGCAATCATGTTAGCGTATTTCTTACTAAGATTACTGTTCTACAACATGTTCTTGGGTTTTAATAATCAATACTGAAACTTTCATATGAAGTTTATTCCGTCTTAAATGTTATCGATTATTTACGTTTAAAAATACCTAAAGTTGGACTAGGAAAGTTGTTTGAAATGTTTGGATCAAGTTTACAGGTAACTATATTAGATACTTTGTTGTCATGTTGCGCGAGTTGGAACCGGTGTATTTTCTGAATCAAACGTGCCAAATAAATAGACATTTTGGAGATATAAATTTATCGAACAAAAGGACCATTTGTGATGTTTAATGGACATATTGGAGTGCCAACAGAAGAAGATCTTCAAAGGTAAGGAATTAATTATATCGTTATTTCTGACAAATGTGTCGCGCCTGGCGGGTTGAAATCTGATTTTCATGTGTTGGTAAGCGGTGCTGTCCTCAGATAATAGCATGGTTTGCTTTCGCCGCAAAGCCTTTTTGAAATCTGACACTGTGGCTGGATTAACAAGAAYTTCATATTTAAACCAATGTATGACACTTGTATGATTTATGAATTATTATTATGAGTATTTCTGTTTTTGAATTTGGCGCMCTGCTATTTCACTGGGTGTTGTCAAGTCAATCTCGTTAATTGGCGCGCGAAGGGATCACTAAGAATGAACTATCTTGGAATTTAAAGAACATTTCCAATAACTTTATTTTCAATAATCACATTTTTTCTTAACTTTTGAAACATAAGAAATAGCGCAAGGAAATGTCCAATAACCTTTTTAACTTTCTTCTTAAGTCTATAGTTAAGGAAACAATGGAAGAAGAAATGTCTTATTAAGAAGGTTTTGTGAATCTGAGACCAGGTTGGCAGAAACTAGCTATTTTCCAGAACAGAACAAAGTGAGATACAATATAATGGACATGGCTATTAACATTAACAATAAGTGAATATGCTCTCCGGTTCGTTCTTACAACTGTCCAAAAAGTACTCTTGATCAGTATCGTTGGCTTACAGCTCCGACTGGACTGACTGCGAGGTTAAACTGTCATCTCTGCCACACAAAACAAACAAACAACAACAAACTAAAAAATATGGTCCCTAGAGTGCAGGAAGTTGGCCTAAACATCACTTCCTAGTGCGACCTATCGGCCCCTACCTGATCCACGGACGTGGACCTGTCCCGTCCTGCTGTTTCAAGTCCTCGGGAGGAATAGTGGGAGGAGAGGGGAGGAGAAAAAAACATAGGGGAGGAGGTGACTTGGATGAGAGGAGGTGACCAGGAGAGAAGGAGACCAAGAGAGGAGGAGGACTAAGAGAGGGAGAAAGACTAGAGAGGAGAAGATATGGAGAGAGGAGACTAGGAGAAGGAGAGATGGAGATGGCTGAGGAGACCAGGAGAGGAGGCAGACCAGAGAGAGGAGAGATGACGAGTGGAGAGGAGACCTAGAAGAGGAGGAGGATGGAATGAGGAGACTAGAAAGAGCAGACCAGCAGAGCAGGAGAATGGAAGAGGAGGAGAGATGGAGAGGAGGATGATGAGAGAGGAGGGAGGAGACTTAGGAGAGAGGAGAGATGATAGTGGAGAGGAGACTAGGAAAGGAGATGAACCCCCAGAGAGGATGAGAGTGTGCATGACTAAGGAGTAGCAGAAGTAGATGAGCGAGTTGATGTTGAGGAGGCAGATGGAGGAGAGGATGGAAGCGAGCGTGAGACTAAGCGAGGAAGAGACTAGGGGAGAGAGATGTGGCTGATAGCGAGGAGGAGGGAGACTAGGATAGAGACTTGACACGATCGATTGAAGAGGTGGAGAGGAGGAGACGGAGAGGAAAGACCAGAGGCCAGAGAGAGGAGACCAGGCATGCGAGAGCAGATGAGCAGGAGCTGAGAGAGAACCCAATGAGATAGAGAGGAGCCTAGGAGACGAGGATGCGACGAAAAAGGAGAGGATGCCGAGGCTAAGACAGAGAACAGAGCTGGAAGGGGGGGGTGGGCGTGGGGCGAGAGGCGAAAGGACGAAACGCGAAAAAGCGCTAGAGGAGAAGAGGAGGTGCACAAGAGAGTGAGAGGAAGAAAGGCCATTGTATGCCCACATGGCGATTATGCGCATCGATTATAGAAGGGATTAGAGAGAGGGAGGACAGGAGAGAGGAAGGAGGGAGGTGAAGGTGAAAGGAGAGAGGCATTAGATTGAAAGTGTGGCGAGGGTACTGAGAAAAGCCAGAGCAAATAAGTCAAATTGAAGAGAAGAGAGAGATAGGAGTAAGGGAGGAGGGAGAGAGAGAGATGAGGCAGTACAGACTAATGTGAGAGTAGAGACCTATGGAAAGGAGCAGCCTGATTTTGAGAGGAGGCTAAGGAATATGAAAGCGAAGAAGAGATAGAGAGTGCAGGAACAAGGAAGAGTATGTACATGAGTTGGAAGGGGTGTGAGTGACTAGTGTTTGCACGGGATGGATAGAGATGGAGAGGATGGAGCAATGGAATACAATGGGACAAGGGGAGAACTAGGATGTAGGGAAAGCCCATGAACATGTGAACGTGCCCAGGAAGCGAGGAGGATAAATTAGATTGATGAGGGGTCAGATAGGAAAGTGAAACGAATGGTGACCAGAGGAAAGAGTGAGATAGGAGAGGGTAGAGTCGAGGAAAGAAGTGGAGTGGAACAGGTGGAGACTAGGTATAGAAAGGAGGAGAGTATGTGAGAAGTGGAGATGAGAAGCGATGTGTGAAGAGCATGGCAAAGTGATCTTAGAGCGGATGAGCATAAGATCCAGAGTAGGTTCCGGCTGTGACTGAGAAGAGATTGGAGACGAGGGCCAGAAGGAGAGGAGGAACTATATGGAAGGTAGGAGAGAAGAAGTATGGAGGAGGAAGAGATGCATGAGGAGGATAACGGGGGGGTAGAGGAGAGAACAAGAGGAGTGAAAAAAAGAGAGTGTGGAGAGGTAAAGTGCGCATTTCCGAGCTCGAAATTTGGGCTGATAGTGAATACGATATGAGGGATCAGAGATATGAGCGGGCTGATGGGAGAGTATGAAGGAATGAGTAGTGGTGAGGGTGAGGCAGAGATGATATGTGTGAGGTGAGGACTGATAGGCTGGCACGATGTTGAGGTTGGGAGATGTAGAGGGAGGAGGAGAGTAGAAGAATATGGATGAGGTGAGGAGAGTCAGACGAGGAAGAATAATGAGGAGAGTAATAGGACATGGAGGAGAAAGGAGAGGGTAGGAAGAGATAGTGAGAGTCAGTGAATGCAGCAGAGTACAGAGCATGGACTTGTGTTGAGGGAGTGAGTAATGTAGATGAGGTGGATCAAGCGAGGAGGAGAGATTAGACGTGTGTTGGTGCGGTGAGGAAATAAGGAGTAGATGGACCCTTCAGCTTGAACGGTTGAGTAGATGAGTTGTAAAATGGAGCAGAGAGGACGAGGAGACTGAATGGGATGAGATGGAGGGGAGTGGCGAGAAGAGAGTATTGGACCTGAAGTGTGCGTGCGAGAGGTGAGAAGATGTGGAGGAGAGAATGAGAGTAGGACTGCACATTGCTGAGAGATATGCCCGCGGAGTGTGCTGGATGAAGAATGGACTAGTGCGTCAAGACGATTACCACCGTGGAGCCTAGGGAGGAGGTAAGGAGAGATGAAGGTGCGAAGACCAGAAGATGAAGAGGAGGACTCAGGCGAGTAGTAGAACGTGGAGAGAAAGGAGAGGAGGGAGGAGGATTGTCGAAGAGTAGGAATTAGGGTATCGAGGCGGTCGGGGCGACGGAGACTGCTGTGGAGGAATAGAGAAGGAGTAACAGGAGGAGTAGAATCAAACTGGAGGGGGAGTAATAAAGGCCCTGCTTGTGCTAAGTTAATCGATAGCAAGATATGAGGGATAGAGAGAGGGAGGAGAGAAGTGAAGGAGGGTTGGTGAGTAGGAGAGATGACTGATGTGAGGTGAGGAAGATGGAGAGGGAGAGAGAGATGGGGGAGAGACGAGGATAGGAGAGTAGTGAGTCAGAGCGTCTCGGAAAGTCAGAAGAAGGCAGCAGATATGTAGATGTACGGAGGAGAGATGGAGAGGAGGAGAAGATGAAGATCAGGGAGAGGAGTGCATCACGATGGAGAGGCAGAGAGAGAAGAGATGGAGTCAATTGTGGCATGATTGCGGAAGATGAGTGATGCTCATTACGTGTAGCAAGCGAGAGTGGACCAGGAGATGTGCATTAAGAATGCAGTATTAGACTATGGCACGTAAGGAGAGTAATGGGGATGTAGGAGGAGAGATGGAGAGGAGGAAGATGGAAAGGAGGAACCAGGAGAGGAGATAGGAGTAGGAGGCAGAGATGGGTAAGTAGGGGAGAGCATATAGGATGGACGGTACAGTGATAAGAGTAAGGGAGGTGAAGGAGGAGACTCTAGGAGTGTAATGGAAGTGATACGACACTCCAGGTAAGGCGCCAGGACTGAGGAGGGAGATGGAGGAGACAGGAGAGGACCAGAGTGAGGAGATGATGAATAGGAGGAGGCCCATGAGAGGAGGAGATAGTTGAGAGAGAGTAAGAAAAGTAAGGAGAGATGTATGAGAAGGGGGGGGGGAGGGGAGGTTAGAGTGTGGGGGAGGGGGATCAAGGGCGAATTAAAACAAAAGGGGCCGATGAAGGAATAAAAGGATGTAGGCGTGAGGTTAAAGGCCATTGTGCGAATGGCTAGCAAATTCAAGTAGATGGAGTAGTAGAGAGTGAGGAGAGGAGAGATTGAAGGTGTAGGAGTGGGGTTTGAGGTGAGGAAGGAGTGGCACTGATGTTCGAGGGTGAGAGAGAATAGACTGGAGGGACGGGAGGAAGAGAAGAGATGAGAGATGTGAGAGGAATGGAGAGGAGACTAAGGAGCGATGAGGAGCCAGACCAGCGAGCAGGATGAGGTTTAGTTAGACTGTAGCGCGGAGAGACAGGAGAGATGGAGAGGAGGAGTTGCCTATTGGTACGAGATGGAGGATGATAGGTGATCTGGAGATGCCATAGCATGGAGAGGCCAGGAGAGGAGAGGAGAAGGAGAGAGAGATGAGGAGAGATGGAGGAGCGCGAGACGAGAAGGACGCAATGGATAGCTGATGTGAAGGTGAGTCGCGCAGCGAAGAGAGAGGAGGAGAGATGAGGAGACCGATGTGACAGAAAAGCGAGGTGGAGGTGAGGAGAGATGGACTTGATGTGAGGTGAGGGAATGTAGGGAGGAGAGTGAGTGAGAGGAGAGATGACATCGAGCTGTCCAGCCGCAGGGCTGAGGGAGAAGATGTAGAGCTGAGAGTACAGATAAGAGAGGAGAGATTGCTCAGGGGGAGAGGAGAGAGAGCGAGAGAGGAGAGAGAGATGTAGTGAGAGAGAACATATGGAGCCCTTTACCTCAGCCTGGTGCAGAGGAGAGGAGAATACTGTGCACTCACCACTCTCTCTCTCTCTCACGCACGAACTTGCAAACGCACCGTAGGCACGCAAAAACAACCACCGCACAACAACACGCACACACCAAGCCACAGGACATTTGCGTTGGTTCTCCCAGGATGGGTTACTACTTATTGACCAGGGGTGCTTGTAGCAATGTGGTTGCTCAAGGCGATGTAGAGTTAGCATGATTGACCAAGCCCCAACAATAAGAAATATGTAAAAACAGAAGCAGAGTAGAACCGAAGGGCATACAGGCCATTGGAGACAGAATATGATCAGATGTTGTTGCTTGTTTCTCTGGTTTTCACGAAATAGGTTCTCATCATTTCTGAGTCTTTGAGGCTTTGCCCTAAATGGGGACATCACTGTCCTTCTTGGCATTCCTCAAAAACTTTCTCTCCTTGACCCTATGACAGGCGTTGTGCATGAAAGTATTCACTCCCCTTCGGCAGTTTAGCTATATTTATGTTGCCTGTTATGAGATCAATCTGATCTAAATGGGAGGTACAAAAAGCAAGTAAAAGGATGAACACTTACCTTTAATAATCTATCTAGATGTTTGTATCACGAGACTCCCCAGTTTACACGCTCGAGAAGATGTTATTATATTTGATAGATCGATAGAATATTAACTGTTTATAACAAAAAAACGCCTTTGGGTTGCGCTGTTATGCTTCAGAAAACAAAAAAAGCCTCGTTTTTACCGCGAAGACGGACGTTCGATGAACATTCCATGAAGGTATCCGTAAATGAGTCGTAGAACATGTCAAATGTTTTTTTATAATTCAATCCCGGTTGTTTTAACAAACATAATCGATTAAATATTCAACCGGGACCGTCCTATTCCAATAGATTATACGAAAGAAAATGTCGGCTTACCCCCCTACTCGCGGCGCAGGATCATTATCATGATGAGACACACCCCCCATGACTAGTTTTGCAAAATAGAATCGCTCATATTTTTTCCAGCGCAAAATAAAAGCCTGAAACTATGCGTCTTAGCCTGGTCACAGCCTGAGGCAATACCATTCCCAAACTTAAATCTGGTGTGATACGCTTGTAAAATGGACGCAAAAGAGGGCCAGGGAGTACCACAGATTTCTTTTTTTTCTTTTTATTCACTGTTCCGTTGGTTGTACAAGCTTTAGCTATTAGTGTTTTCCGTGCAGAATTCAGTGTTGTAGATACATCATGAGACAACGGAATTTAGCACGCTGGGTTTATGGAACTTTGCAGTGTTTTCTATTCCTTAATCTGTAAATTTATAGCAATTCTCGATCTGGACCTGGAGCAAATCAGTCCTTTACCTTGGGAACGTTATTTAAAAAAATATATTAATAATCTGACCCCTAGGCGTCAAGAGTTTAACTTAATTATGATGATTTCTGAACTAATTGTTTCACCAGATCTTATTTAGGGGCTTTATTGCAAAGGGGTGAATTACATATGCACGACCAATTCTATGTTTTTATTTTAAAACATTTTTTTTAAAAAGTAGTTATTAATTTTAACTTTTCACTTCGCGCCAATTTGGACTATTTGTGGTCTGTCCATTACATGAAATCCAAATAAAAAATCCATTTAAATAACAGGTTGTACGCAACAAAATAGGAAAAACTGAAGGGATGAACACTTATTGCCAGGCACATGTATCTCTCTCACCCGTGGGTTCTTCCCTACACTCTTCCCCTCTTTATCCGTGAAATGCGTCGCCTCTTCTCCACCCATCCATATTCATCCTTCCCTCCCAGCGCTCTCTCTCTCCTGTTAAATCCCAGTTTCGACTCCAATACTGGCTTGCCCTGTAATTAAAAGATTTATGGAAAATCCCTACAATCTCAAAACGAGTCTTGGAATACACTGTCAGTAACCGATCGCTGTATTACACATCTGTGCCACGTCTGACGAGTGCGATCTGTGGGGGAGCTATAGGAGGTGGGCGCTCTCAGGTGTAATTGCTGGGATGAGTAAGCGAACGGTGTGTATGTCGTTGTGTTGTGTGCGTGTCGTGTGTGTGTGTGTGTGTTGTGGTGTGTGTTGTAATATAGCGCGATGGTGTGCGTGTGTGTTGTGTGTGTTTGTTGTGTGTGTGTGTGTTTGTGTACATGATGTGATTGGTGGTGTGTGTGTGTGTGCTGTCCACCAGTGACGTGATTAAGCCAGCGACGTCTTCAGTACCAGAGAAAATACACCTGACTCCCACTAACCTGCTACAGCACAACGCCATCCTAGGTCATTCATCCCTCTCTCCATCTCTTTACCTCGCTCACCCTACTCTTACTCCCACTTTCACTATTCCCTCTCTCGCTCGGCGATCTCTCTCTCCTCATCCTCTCCCTCTCTTCCCCCTCTCTTTCTTGCCTCTCTCTCTCTACATCCCTCCCATGCTCTCCCCCGTCTTTTCTCGTGCTGCACTCTATTCTCTTCCCTCTCTGCTCTCTCTACATCTCTACTGCCCTCTTCTATCTTCCTCTCCTCTCTCTATACCTCACTGCCCCACTCTCCTCCTCCCAATTGGTAATTAGAAATACTAACTACCATGAATCCTACATATATATTGTAGGACCAGCTGTTATTATACATGTAGAGACAAGCTGATCTATATATACAGGTAGAGACAGCTGGTTATTATACAGGTAGAGACCAGGGGTTATTATTACATGTGAAGACCAGCACTGATTATTATACATGTAAGACCAGCTGATTATTATACGAGGTAGAGACCAGCTGGTTATTACATGTAGAGACCAGCTGATTATTATAATGTAGGACCCAGCTGGTATTATACATGTAGAGACCAGTGCGGTTATATATACATGTAGAGACCAGCTTGGTTATTTACATGTAGAGACCAGCTGATTTTATACATGTAGAGACCAGCTGGTTATTTACATTGTAGAGACCCTGTATTCTTACTATCATGTAGAGACCACGTGCCTCTTTATCCCTATACATTTGTAGAGACCAGCTGATCTCTCATTTCGCTAGGCAAGTGCGCATCAAACTCTATTAGCTTCCACCTCCCTCTCTCAGAAGTCCAGCTGATTATAACCAGTATACCTGTAGAGACCAGCTGGTTATTATACATTGGAGAGACCAGGTGTCCTTAACAATGGGGTGTTGACCCAGCTGAATCTCGTTAGGATTTATACCTGCTACATGAGGACCAGGCTCTCATAGATATTGATCTTTACTAATGTAGAGACCAGTGGTTAATTTGCTTTCACTCCATTATTTTATACATTGAGAGCTACGCCGTCGTTGAACTTTTGTGCCACACTCACATGTAGTAGACCAGAAACTGTTAATACATGTAAGACCAGCTGGTTATTATTACATGTACGAACCAGCTGTTTATATTATACACAATTAGAATAGAAACCTGCACTGATTATTTATACATGTAGAGAACCAGCTGCGCTTATCTTTTTACATGTAGCAGACAGGCGTGATCGAATATCGAATTATACATGTAGAGACCAGCTATGTTATTATACATGTAGAGAACAGCGGCAGCACATTATTATACAATGATAGAGACAATCTCTCTCGAATTGCTCTCT